>NC_057801.1:711692706-711693529 GCF_018294505.1 Triticum aestivum
CGGGGCGACGCGGCGACGGGCAAGGGCGGGGCGGCGACAGTGTCGATCGGGCGGGGTGGGGCGGCGACGGCGACGGCGAGCCGGAGACGGATAGGCAGCCTGGCAGCGTTGGGGCGGGGAAGAATGAACTGAACGAAATTTTGGCGAGTGCCAGATATATAGGCAGATCATTGGTCCCGGTTCGTGAGATAAACCGGGACTAATGCGACCTTTAGTCCCGGTTGGTGGCACCAACCGGGACCAAAGGACTCTTTTCAGCAGCCCAAAGGGCGGGAAGCAGAGACCTTTGGTCCCGGTTGGTGCCGCAAACTGCGACAAAAGAGAGGCATTGGTCTCGGTTGGTGCCACCAACCGGTACCAATGCACCCCTTTAGTCCCGGTTCAAGCCAGCAACCGGGACTAAAGGCCTTGCCTGGCACGATGCAGTGGGATGTTTAGTCCCACCTCGCTAGCTGAGGAGCGGCCGCACCTGTTTATAAGTGTAACTCTGCCGTCCCATTTGAAGTCCTCACTATTGCAGGCCTACTGGCCTAAACTTGTCTCTGCCTGTGGGCCTACTGGGCTGTCTGCGGGCCTGAATCCTGGCCCAATAAGGTTTCTAGTCGTATTCAGGCCGTGGTGGCCCAGTAGGTGGCAATTTTTTTATTTTTTCCATTTTTTGTTTTCTTTTTTGCTTTATTTATTTTATGATAATTCTTTTTGCTATTAAAGTTTGTAACAAAATTCTAATTAATTATTTATTTTCTCTTATGATAATTCTTTTTACTTTTAATGTTTTGAACAAAATTCTAATTACTTATTCATTTTCTTTTATGATAATTCC
>NC_057801.1:711694082-711748062 GCF_018294505.1 Triticum aestivum
ATAATTACTTATTTATTTTCTTTTATGATAATTATTTTTGCTATTAAAGTTTGTAACAAAATTTTATATAAATTTTAGTTTCAATAATACTAGAGGTTTATAAAATCTTTTTAGTTGATTCCTTCAGTATCAGTTCTAATGCTGTTACAAAGGCATTTTATTTGGTACAGGTTTTAAGGCGACCTTTTAGTACCGGTTCGTGGCATGAACCGGTAAAAGAGTTTTTTAGTTGATTCTTGCTGCAGCTGTTTTTTAGTCCCACCTCGCCAAGCGAGAGGCACTCACAGCGGTTTATAAGACCTGAGTGCAGAGACGATGCAGAAGAGGCTCAATGCTAACCTGCATGTTGCTTAGCTTCAAGCCTTGAGGAATAGGGTAGACTGCACGGAGCTATGTGCAGTGCAGTTTACATTATTCCGAAAGGCTTGAAGCTAATTAACGAGTATTGCGCCTCTTTTTTATTTTTAGTGACTTATTACAACTCAGAAATAAATAGAAATAATAAATATAGCAGAAAAGAAAAAAAACTATATAAAAAACTACTCAACGAGGACCAATCCTTTAGTCCCGGTTGGTGGCACGAACCGGGACTAAAGGGCTGCCTTTGGTCCCGGTTCAAGCCACCAACCGGGACCAATGGTGGTGGGTCAGGAGCGAGGCCCATTGGTCCCGGTTCGTCCCGCCAACCGGGACCAAAAGGTCCAGACGAACCGGGACCAATGGCTCACGTGGCTCGGCCGGCCCCCGGGGCTCATGAACCGGGTCCAATACCACCATTGGTCCCGGTTCTGGACTGAACCGGGACTAATGGGCTGACCCGGCCTGGACCATTGTCAGAGTATTGGGCCATGGGTAGGCTAACCCGAGTCCCAGGACCTTTCAAGACATCGGGGCAGGCCGCGCCCCTCAAGCCGAGTCCCAGGAGCGACTCCAAGACAAGCCGAGTCCTAGACGGCGACTCCGAGATAAGCCGACTCCGAGCTGGCGACCTCCAGAGAGGCCGACTATGGAGAGTCGGCCCATGATTCCTCCCTCATCCCGAAGTACGATGTGGGGTACGGTCACGGTGTGGCCGTTCCCCCCTGCTTACGAAGGGCCGGCATGGCTACAGTGAGCCGTATCGCTGGAAGATCTCCGGCGAGGCGCGACACTGTTGCCATGCCTGCCCTGACCTCAGCCACAGTGCGCCACGCACTGTGCCCACGACGCCGGCCTATACGGCCCAAATACGGCGGGGCCGCCTATCAGTGGGTGGGCCGAAGGCGGCCTGGGCGCCCCGAAGACGGACCTGTGGGAGTCGGCCTCCTCGGAGTCGGCCGACTCCTCCCCAGGGCACCACGAGCCATTAACCAGATAGGATGGGGAATGGCGACAGTGATCACCTGATAGATGGCGGCACTGTTGTCACGACCCAATGACCGAGCCTGCGTCATCTGGAGTGCCGCTACAGTATCAAGCCTGTCCGCGGGACCCGCCAGCCGGCGGGCCCCAGAAGCCGGCGGGGAAGACGGCGGCCTAAGAGACAGACAGCTGGGACCCGCGCCTAGCCGGATTACTATTATACCCCCGGGGGGTAGGCCTATATAAACCCCCCGGGGCACCCATGCAAAGGGTTCGGACCTAGAGAGAGAGATAGACCAGATAGCACAGGGAGGAGAGAGCTAGCCTTGCCCTCTCCTGCCTCCCGAAACAGCTCCAGGAGCACCATTGTAGTCACTTTGCCTTAGTGATCATGCGGAGACCCCGCAGAGTGGCAGTAGGGGTGTTATCTCCTAGGAGAGCCCTGAAGCTGGGTAAGTTCCGCCGGCGTGCATGTCTTCGCCTCATCCCGCTTCCAGGCACCGGCGATGTTCTACTCGCTCCCACCATGATAAGCCATCCTTTGGCATATGTCGTATCCAACCCCCGACATTTGGCGCCCACCGTGGGGCGAGGTGCACCGTCGTCCGGAGATCTTCTCTGGACGGGAACCCTGTTCCTCCCGGGCGAGCACAGCCAGCCCGGCACGCCGGATGGCGTCTGTGCCAACGCGCTGCACGACACTGAGATCGCCTGTGCGGCCAGCTGCCTCGCCGATCTTATCGGCGAGGTTCGCCTCTCCGATGAGCCTGCGTCCGATGCAGGCACGAGTGTCCCTGAGAGCCTCCTCGCGGGCCTCCTCGACCAACTCCACGTCGCCGGCGAGCCTGCCGCGGACCTGGAGTCCATAGGATCCACCGCCCCGATGCTGGTCGACTCCGACACCGCGTCGCTCGACGCGTTCCCCACCAACGTGGTGGTCTACGACGAGCCGCTCCCTTACGCCGGGAGCGGCGGAAGCACCGTCACTGAGGTCCTCGTCCTCGACCACGGCGAGCGCTCCGGCGAAGGAGCGCACGACCCGCTTGACGCGGCCCTGCGAGGCCTTGCAGCGCCGATTCCGGAAGACGCCGACGCCGAGACGTTGGAGGCGCTCCGCCTTCAGCTCGTCGAGGGCGCGAAGAAGCTGGAAAGCATGAGGCGCTTGTCAGAAGCTTACCAACGCGAGATGGATCGCGCCGTAGGCGGCTCGCCGGCTTCGACCGGTCCTAGCCGCCTAGGCGCGGTCCGATAGCGCGGCGCGGCAATCGCCAACCACTTCGGGGCTGATCGCCCTGTGTATGCCACGCCCGCAGAGAATATCCGTGCCGCCCAGGCGGCGGCAGACGAGCTCGACAACTTCGAAGGCGAAGATCGCCGCGTAATGACGGAGCGAGTTTAGCAGCTCCTCGACGTAGCTGCCGCGCAGAATGATGCCGGCTGCCGCACCGAGGCACCGCAGCGCCAAAACGACGACCCACCGCCTCGCCGAGACCAAGGTGCGACGTCTTGGATGCCGACTGGTGGGGCCCGTGGGAAGAAGGACAAGGAGCCGGCTGTCAACGATAGTCGGACTCACATCACCATCGAGCGCGACCAAGACGGCCGCCCCAAAGCGGTGGAACGGCGGGACGACTACCTGCCTCCCCCTCCTCGCAGAGAAAGGCGAGTCTCCCCGCCGCCCGTGGAACATTCGACTCTCGGCGACCACCTTGGCCGCCGAGAGGGAGTCGGAGAGAACGACGCCCGCCACCGGATCGACCGACTCCACCGATCCCTGGCGCTGGAAGAAGAAGACGAGTTGGGTCCCCCCTGCTTTGGACCCCGCATCCGAGATGAGCCCTTCCCCAAAGGGTTCATGCTCCCCCGAGACACGCCCAAATATACCGGCACCGTGAAGCCGGAAGATTGGCTGATCGACTACTCCACCGCCGTTAACATAGCGAACGGCAACAAGCGTGTTGCCGTAAGATACGTCCCGCTCATGCTCCAGGGCTCGGCCCGGACGTGGTTGAACAGTCTGAAGCCTCGCAGCATCAACAGCTGGGTCGACTTCACCGAGGCTTTCGTCCTCAACTTCACCAGCACGTACAAGCGACCTCCCAAGCCACGCCAACTCTCCTTGTGCGTGCAAGGCCCTGACGAATCTACTCGCGACTACCTCACACGCTGGGGTGAACTCCGGAACTCCTGCGAGGGTGTGCACGAGGTGCAGGCCATCGAGTACTTTACTGCCGGGTGCAGAGAAGGCACCCTCCTCATGCACAAGCTCCTCTGCGACGACCCGGAGACCCTCGATGAGCTGCTAATCACAGCGGACAAGTACGCCACGGCCGAATCCTCGAAGGCGGAGATTCAGGTCAGCACAACTGGCAAAGTTGCCCCTCAGGCTCCAAGAACGCCGTCTGGAGACACCAGTCGGCGGCAACAGCAGAATGACCAGAAGCGCAAAGCCCCGCAACCGACTTCCAACAGTCGGCAAGTGGAAACAGCAGAAGACCAACAGTTGGAGGGACCGCCTCCGGCGAAGCGACAGAAGGGCGGCAAGTCCAACTGGCTGCCGGCTTTCTCCTACGAGCAGACTCTAGACGGTCCCTGCAAGTTCCACAGCGGCGCGAAGCCGTCAAACCACACCACCAGGAAATGCCACTGGCTGACCAGAATCGCCAAGGGGGATGGCCTGCTCCCTCTCCCTCGTGCTGGGCCGCCTCCTCCACAGCCGCCCCAGCAGCCGGCCGTCAGGCCAGTCGGCGCGATACAAGACGAGTTCCCGGATGAGCATGGAGCCTATGTGGTGTTCACCAGTGTAGCGGATGACCGACACAGCAGGCGCCAACAGCAGCAAGAAGTGAATGCGGTTGCGACAAGTACTCCAGAGTTCATGCATTGGTCCGAAAAGCCTATCAGTTGGAGCAGAGCTGATCACCCAGAGGTGATGCTGAGTCCAGGCTCCTACGCCTTGGTCTTAGGCGCCACACTCGCCACTGATAGGCGGTCCGCATGCTTCTCGCGAGTACTGATAGACGGAGGCAGCAGTATCAACATCTCGTACAAGGATACAATGGAGAAATTAGGAATCAAGCGAAGACAGCTTTAGAGCAGCCAGACTGTGTTCCACGGAATCGTCCCTGGCCTTTCCTGCTCACCAATCGGCAAGATCCTGATAGATGTCCTCTTCGGAGACAAGGATCATTTCCGCCGAGAGCCAATTTGGTTTGAGGTGGTGGACCTTGAAAGCCCCTATCACGCATTGCTTGGCCGACCCGCCTTGGCCAAGTTCATGGCGGTCCCCCACTACGCCTACCTCAAGATGAAGATGCCGAGTTCCAAGGGAATCCTAACCGTGTCCGGCGACTACAGGAAGTCGTCCGCTTGCGCGGCCGAAAGTAGTCTGCTGGCCGAGTCCTTGGTGATCGCGGCTGAGAAACGACTTCTTGATCGGGTCGTGGCGATGACCGGCAAGCAGCCCGAGTTATCGCCCGACCCCAAGGAGTCGGAAGCAGAAGGATCATTCAAGCCGGCCAAAGAAAGAAAGAAGATACCGTTGGATCCGGAGCACCCGGAGAGATACGCTATCATGGGCACAGGCCTTGACAGCAAATAGGAAGGCGAGCTCGTCGATTTCCTCCGTGAGAATCGCGACATCTTTGCGTGGTCCCGCAAGGACATGCCTGGTGTCCCGACGGAATTCGTCGAGCACAAATTACACGTCCGGTCTGATATGAAGCACATTAGGCAGCCCTTGCGCCGCCTGTCAGAAGAAAAAAGAAGAGTTGTTGGAGAAGAAATAGCCCGGCTCCTGGCAGCCGGCTTCATCATGGAAGTGTTTTTTCCAGAGTGGCTGGCAAACCCAGTACTGGTGCTGAAGAAGAACAAGCAGTGGCGGATGTGCATTGATTACACGAGCCTCAACAAAGCTTGCCCCAAGGACCCATTTGCTCTGCCGAGAATCGATCAGGTGATAGACTCCACAGCCAGATGCGAGCTGTTGAGTTTCCTAGACGCATATTCAGGATATCACCAGATCAAGCTGAACCCGGCTGACAGACTGAAGACCGCCTTCATCACGCCGTTTGGAGCCTTCTGCTACCTGACCATGACGTTCGGCTTAAGAAACGCCGGCGCCACCTTTCAGCGTTGCATGCAGAAGTGCCTCCTGAAGCAACTCGGCAGAAATGCCCACGTCTATGTGGATGATGTAGTGGTGAAGACGGAGAAGTGTGGAACCTTGCTGGAGGACCTCAAGGAAACATTTGAGAATCTGCGCCGATTCCAGATCAAGCTCAACCCAGAGAAGTGCGTTTTTGGAGTACCAGCCGGCCAACTCCTCGGTTTCCTGGTCTCCGAACGCGGCATAGAGTGCAATCCTGTGAAGATCAAGGCCATCGAGAGGATGGAAGCACCCAGACGACTGTTAGATGTGCAGAAGTTCACCGGCTGTTTGGCATCCATCAGCCGATTCATCAGTCGGCTGGGCGAGAAGGCTCTCCCCTTGTATCAGCTCATGAAGAAGACGACCTTCTTTGAGTGGACTCCCAAGGCGGACGAGGCTTTTCTCCAACTAAAGAAGATGTTGACTACTCCCCCTGTGCTGGCGGCTCCGACTCCCAAAGAGCCCATGCTCCTATACATTGCCGCCACCAGCCGAGTAGTCAGCACAGTCATTGTAGTCGAGCGCAAGGAGGAAGGCAAGGCGCTGCCTGTCCAGAGACAGGTATATTACTTGAGCGAGGTACTGTCGGCCTCCAAGCAGAACTACCCCCATTACCAGAAGATGTGCTACGGCGTGCATTTTGCCGCCAAGAAATTGAAGCCTTACTTCCAGGAGCATCCAATCACTATGGTCTGCACAACTCCACTGGCCGAGATCATCGGAAGCCGAGATGCTTCTGGCCGAGTGGCCAAATGGGCCATCGACCTGGCCCCCTACACCATCTACTACGAGCCCCGGACCGCCATCAAGTCACAAGCACTGGCCGACTTCCTCGTCGACTGGGCCGAGACTCAGTATCTGCCGCGAGCGCCCGACTCCACCCATTGGCGGATGCACTTCGACGGCTCCAAGATGCGCACCGGCTTGGGAGCCGGCGACGTCCTCACTTCCCCCAAGGGAGACAAGCTCAGATATGCGCTGCAGATCCACTTCGCCGCCTTCAACAACGTGGCCGAGTACGAGGCGCTCATCCACGGGCTCCGGCTTGCCAAAGAACTCGGCATTCGCCGGATCCTGTGTTATGGCGACTCTGACTTGGTGGTCCAGCAATCATCTGGTGATTGGGACGCCAAGGACACAAATATGGCGAGCTATCGTTTCCTCGTCCAGCAACTCAGCGGATACTTCAAGGGGTGCGAGTTCCTCCACGTGCCAAGGAACGACAACGACCAAGCAGACGCCTTGGCACGAATCGGCTCCACACGCCAGGCAATACCATCTGGTGTCGCCCTCCGGTGCCTCCTCAAGCCTTCTATCAAGCCATCACCAGAATCAGATTCAATCTTTGTGCCGGCTCCGCCTGAGGAAGATGGATCCGACTCCAAGAAACACACAGTCGAAGCCGGCCCGGGGACTTCAGAACCCGGCCCGGGGACTGCAGTGGCAAGATCGAAGACTCTAGAGCTCGGCCCGGGGACTGCTCTAGTCGGCCCCGGGACTTTGTCAAATCAGCAAGCAGCTGCGGACTCCAACCCGCCGCCTCCCAGCCCGGCCGCCCTTGTCCAAGTCGCACTAGTGGCAGTTGAAGAAATAGCAGCACCTTCATGGGCCCAGCCCATCCTCAGGTTCTTAGTAAACAAAGAGCTACCAACCGATGAAATCTTGGTTCGACAAGTGCAATACCGAGCAGCAGCCTACACCATAGTCAACAGAGAGCTGGTCAGGCACAGCGTTACCGGCGTCTTCCAACGCTGCGTCGAGGCAGAACAAGGCCAAGAAATCCTCAGAGACATCCATGAGGGCGAGTGCGGTCACCACGCGGCCTCCAGGGCACTCGTCGCCAAAGCCTTCCGGCACGGTTTCTTCTGGCCAACCGCCCTGGAAGAGGCCAAAGAGTTAGTCCAAAAGTGCAAGGGGTGCCAGATTTTCCGTTCCAAGCCACTTCAGCAAGCTTCCGCACTCAAGGCTATCCCCATCGCCTGGCCCTTTGCAGTCTGGGGCCTGGACATGGTGGGACCATTCAAGACGGCACGAGGTGGCTTGACTCACCTACTTGTTGCAGTGGACAAGTTCACCAAGTGGGTGGAGGTGAAACCCATCAAGAAGTTGAATGGTCCGACTGCAGTGACCTTCATCGCTGACATCACAACTCGGTACGGCATCCCACACAGCATCATCACCGACAATGGCACGAATTTCGCCAAAGGCGCCTTGGCCCGTTTCTGCGCGACGCAGGGCATCCGACTGGACTTAGCGTCCGTTGCCCATCCGCAGTCAAACGGCCAGGTGGAGCGAGCGAACGGCCTCATCTTATCCAGCATCAAGCCTCGACTCGTCGTACCGCTGGAGCGATCTGCCGGCTGTTGGCTTGAGGAGCTGCCAGGCGTCCTCTGGAGTCTGCGCACGACTCCAAACAAGTCAACCGACTTCACACCCTTCTTCCTCGTCTATGGTGCCGAAGCCGTCATCCCAACGGACATAGAGTTCGACTCCCCGCGAGTCACCATGTACACCGAGGAAGAAGCAGAAGAAGCACGTCAAGACGACGTCGATCTGCTGGAAGAGGGCCGGCTGTTGGCACTCAGCCGGTCCAGCATCTACCAGCAGAGTCTGCGTCGATACTACAACAGGAAGGTCAGGCCAAGATCTTTCCAAGAAGGCGACCTTGTGCTTCGGCTGATCCAGCGAACAGCCGGCCAACACAAGCTGTCGGCACCTTGGGAAGGCCCCTTTATCATCAGCAAGGTGCTAGGGAACGACGCCTACTATCTGATTGACGCTCAGAAGCCCCGAGCGCGCAAGAGGGACGACTCCAGCAAAGAGACAGAGCGCCCGTGGAATGCAAATCTTCTTCGAAGATTTTACAGTTGATGCAGTATGTATCGCACTACCCCTTTGTATTAAAGTACTAAGACTTTGGGCCCCCCGAGACGAGCTCGAGGACTGCCCTTTTTGTTATCTGTATGATAAGAATTATGCCTTCGAGTACATTACTTTCATTACAAGCCGCTTGGCACCGGGCCAGACTAGTCGGCCCGGGGACTCGCCGCCTTGCGCTATGAGGACCTTCCTGCAGTCAGACAAGTAGTGCATGGTGCCCAATCCGCCTCCTGGCAAAGCCGCAGCTCGCAGAGCGACTGTGAGGCAGGCAGGAGTGAGGAAGAACGGGCGCCCACACGAAAAATGGCTAAGGACCTAAAGCACGAACATAGCGTAAGACGGCCCCCAGCATTTCTGAAGCAGAAAGCCAACTCATGAGTAGTCGGCTCGCCGTCTTTATTAACCTCTATCAAGGACGGCCGACTCTTGGGTAGTCGGCCTGTCGCTTTCTATCCGACTTGCTAAAGAAACTCTAAACGGACAAGTACTTGCCTTCCCGAAGTAGCCAAGCACTTGACCCAGCGACAGTCCGCAGAGCGGCTGTCCGACTGGCAAGGCAGCGACTAAAGGAAGGCGGCAAAGGGAAAAGCCTAAAGAGCAGTAAGCAAGGAAAGACGGAAATTGGATAAATATTTACATAGGCCCTTGGCCGAACCTTCAAATAGAAGTTCAAGATAAACCCCGCGGGTGGAATTGTTCGAATCTAACAAAGTTTTCAAAAGATTACTAAGACAGACAAGCAGAGGCGGAAAAGGCAGCCTAGGAGGCGGCATCCGGGATCGGAGGATCGGAGGAGACGGCGGTGTCAGGCGACGGGGCAGTCGGCTGGGCGGTCTCGGTTTGATCGCCTCCGGCGGCAGTCGCCTTCTCTCGACGCGGCTCGTTGCTGGAGGCGCGATCGAGCTGAGGCTGGCCGCCTGCTCCGTCTTCTGGCACCTCCGCCTCGCCTTCGTCCTCCGCCTCGTCCTCCTCCTCGGTGCTGGAGTCGATCACCTCCGCCGAGTCCTCGCCATACTCCGGGTTCATCCCGAACCACTCTGGCGGCACTTCCTCGCCGCCTTCAGCCCGCTCGGGCACGAAGACATTGGTGTCCGTGTACTCGGCGATGGCCGCCGCACGCTCGATAAGGGCGCCCTCCACGGCCTCCAGCTCAGCCTGGTCTTCTGACCGGAATGCGGCTAGACAGCCCAGGTCCAGCCCCGGATACCACGCCTTGACGAACTCCAAGGCCCGGCGTGCTCCGGCCCGGGCCGAGGAACCCTTCCAAGCTTCAAGACGGCCGGCGGCGACTTCCAGCCAGTCGGCGGTCCGACTGGCAGTGCGCAAAGCCGGCATGTCCGGCCACAAAGCGGCAACCGCCTGGGCGCCGGCACGCTGAAGCCGGCGCATCCGCCGGTGGGCCGGACGAAGACGGTCTTCAATGCTCAGAAGCTGCTCATCGATGGTTCGGGGGGCATTAGCGGCGATCTCCTCACCGCTTGCCCTTCGCGCCTCACGAGCAGCCTCGATGGCCAGAGGGACTGCCTGCGAGTGACCAGGGAAGAAGTCTGCCAAGACAAAAAAGAAGCAAGTCAAAAAATCAGAAGTCGCCTGACACATAGTCGGAAGCCCGAAGAAACGAAAGAAACTTACCATCAACAATATCCTCGATCTCGTGGAAGCCGAAGGTCAGCATTGCCTCCCTGTCAGTCCAGGAGGAGCGCTCGCTCTCGAACTCGGCCAGGAGAGCGGCCTCCTTCTTCTCGGCCTCGTCCTGCGCCTTCTTGAGCAGCTCCTTCTGCTCGGCCAGCTGCGCCGCCAGCAGGTCGCGCTCCGCGGCAAGCTTGCTACACTCCTCCTCCTTGGCACACCGGGCGGTATTGGCCTCGCCCAGCTGCTCCTGAAGAACGGCGTTGGCTCCTGAAGAGCGAAAGAAGAGACAAATAAGTCGTCAGCAAAGAAGATCGCCGGGAAGATCCGGCCCGACTGCTTAGCAGTCGGCCCGAATCTCGGGGACTACAGCCCGCGGGTGCGCCAACGCGCCCCCCCGAAGAAGAAGAACTTACTCCGGCTTTCCAACAAGTTGGCAGCCCGCTTGCTCAACTTCTCAACATTGCGGTTGAAGGCAGTGGCGCGGAGGTTGTGATACTCCTGCAATAAGTCATTGAAGACAAAGTTAGTATTTGGAACTCGCCAGAGGGAGTTCCGAACCGCCTGCTCAGCAGCCGACCCGGAACTCGGGGACCACACCCAGTGGGTGCGCTGGCGCGCCCCCACAGAGAAAAACAAGAATCAAAAAGAAGAAGGAAACGTACTCGGACGGCCGTCCGTGCTGCCAGATGCGCCCTGGTGCAAGTTTGAAGGGCGTCGCCTTCAGCGCGCAGCTTCACCTGAACGTCCATAAGCGCTTGATTCAGCGGCCCGGTGCCGCCTCCGCGCAACCACCCGGTGGGCGCGGCGCTTGTGGCCTCAACATCTAAGGTTGCTGAGCTGGCGGCGCCGGTCTCCCGAGGTCGCGGCACCGAGGTCGCCCTCTCAAGACGGCGACGCACAGGCGAGGCGACTTGGAGAAGCAGCCGTGCCTCAGCCTCGTCCGTGACCGGCGGCTTCGACGGACCCACCGGCTATTTGCCGTGCGGTCTCCCAGACGGCGGTGGAGGCGGCGGTGGCGGCCCGAGAGTGTCCGACATGGAAGCCTCTCCGCTCTCCTTCTCCACGACGGGGTTCTCGGTGCCGGCCTCCCCGGTCTGCCCCGTGAACTCCGGAGGCGGCGGTGCAGACGACAGTGGGGCGACGAGCATCGCCGATCGGTGATGCGCGGCCTCCTCGGCACGCCATCTCGCCGCAAGGGCGGCTTCGGCATCCTCCAGCTTCTTCTGGGCGGAGGCGGCCGCCCTGTCGGTCTCTGCCTTCTCCAGACGTTCGGCCTCCTCCTCCTCACGCTTCTCCTGCGCATTTCGCTCCGTCGCCTCCCGGAGGTCAGCGGCGGGGTCGGCCTGCCGAGTATTGGCGGACGTATCTGCCGACCCCATGACGGAGGGGACGACGACTCTCTCAAGGGAAAGAGGGGCCCTGAAGAAGAATGGAGGGAGTATAAAAGAAGACTTGGACAAGATTCAACGAAGGAAAATAAAAAAGCGTAAAGACTTACGCAGAGACTAGCGGCGGCCTTCTCACTTCCCTTCGGAAGCGGTTGGCCTTCGCGGCCGCCTCCTCCCGTTTGGTCGCGGCGGCCGCCCCCTTGAACTTCTTCAATTTGCCGCCGGGCGCACTCGGCCCGGCGTGGCGCCTCTTCGCGCCGCCTTGGCCGGCCAGGCCGCCGAAGGAGTTGGCGCCCGACGAGCCGACCCTCGGCTGGTGGCGCGGAGCGACTTCCCCTTCGGCGTCGTCGTCAGGCCAGTCGGCGAAGGTGGTCGAGGGCCTGAAGTCGCCTTCTGCTCCTTCTCCCCTGCCTTTGGCGTCGGCTTCCATCGCCGCCGCCCCCAAGTCGGGGTCGTCGATGTCGCTGTCCGCACGATCGGGAACATACTCGCGGGGCTGTCTCGTGGCGCCGGCTGCAGGCTGCATAAGGGGATTCTAGCTCAGAAGAAACCGACAAGAGTCAGAAGCCGGAGTCGGCCGCAAAGAAGACAAAACAATAGAGGGACGCGACTTACCACTGGTGCGGGGTTGTCGCGCGAGTATGGCTCCTTGCCGAACTGCCAGTCCTCCCCGAACTCGCAGTTCGCGATATAATTCACCAAGTTTGCCACCTCCGCGCGGGGCATCTCCTTGGTGCTCATCCGACTCAGGTCTCGGAGGCCGCTCATCTGACAGATCATGTGAGGCCGGCGTTGGAGCGGGAGAACTCGGCGCGCCACGAAGGCGGCCAGCAAGTCAGCCCCGACGAGACCCTCCGACTGCGTCAAGACTCGGAGTCGCGCTACGGCGGCGGCTCCGGCGGGAGTCAGCGTCTTGACTCGGTGAGACCAGCTGGGGAGCCTCCCAGTTAGGGGGGCGGCGTTGTAAGGCGGCAGGTTGACGCAGTCACCGTCGGAGGCGAGGTTCTTCATGTAGAAGTATGAGCGCTGCCACATCTTCACCGACTTGATCAGCGTGATGGAAGGAAAGGGGTTGTCGGCCGTCGAGCGCTGCATCGCGATGAAGGCGCCGCACTGAGCCGGCACGCCGGTGATGTGCATGCCGAGCTTAGAAGAGAAGAATTCTCCCCACAGCTCGATAGTGGGGAGAATGCCGAGGAAACCTTCGCACAGAGTGGCGAAGGCGGAGAGCAACACCACCGTATTCGGAGTGAGGTGGTGCGGTTGAAGGCTGTGGAACTCCAAGAACGAGCGGAAGAAGCCGCTCGCCGGAAGCCCCAGGCCGCGCATGAGGTGCAAGCGGAAGATGACCCACTCGCCCTCCTCCGGCGCCGGCCGGATCTCCCCCTCCGGCGCGGCGTGGGCGTGCACGAGGTCCGCGCTGGGGAGACGGCGTGTTCTGCGGAGGAACTCGATGTGTTCCTCTTCTACCTCCGAGCTTCCCACACGCCGAAGCGCACGGCGGGGGCCGCGGCAGAGGAAGAGCTCATCGCCGTGGTATGGAGTGCTCTTGCTCAACGACGGAGGCAGGAGGGAGAGAAAGCAAGATGAGGCGGGGGAGCGGGGAAGAAGGGCGCTCGTGCTGTGCCGCTCCGCTCCCCCCGCCTACTTATAGCCCTGTGGGCTGAGGAGCCGAGGGGGCAGGCGTGGGATTAACTGCGCACGATGTCCCACGCCGCCCCATGATTTACCCCACGAAGTTACTGCACGCAGTAACGACGTGGGAAAACCAACCGTCCACGGCCGCAACGGATCCGTTCGTATGCCGAGGCACGGTAGTGGCGGGCCCCCCCTGACGGCCCGTCCCGTCGCGCGCGTGGGCAGGCAGATTGCCCTCTCCACATGGCGCCGCGCGATAGGACCGCCCTGATGGCTGCGGGGAAGCGTATCAGGCACGCCGCCTGGTTTCCCGCCGCGACTTTCGAGCTGCGGCTCTTCGCTAAACATCCGACTCTCGACAGTCGGCCCAAGGGAAGACGGCAGCCGAGTTCCAGAGTCCGCTCCTGGAAGGTTGAAACTGTTGAAGCCCCACAATGCAGCGTCCGCAGGGCTTCACCAGCTTCGGGGACTACTGTCGTAGTATTGGGCCACGGGTAGGCTAACCCGAGTCCCAGGACCTTTCAAGACATCGGGCCAGGCCGCGCCCCTCAAGCCGAGTCCCAGGAGCGACTCCAAGACAAGCCGAGTCCCAGATGGCGACTCCGACATAAGCCGACTCCGAGCTGGCGACCTCTAGAGAGGCCGACTATGGAGAGTCGGCCCATGACTCCTCCCTCATCCCGAAGTACGATGTGGGGTACAGTCACGGCGTGGCCGTTCCCCCTGCTTACGAAGGGCCGGCATGGCTACAGTGAGCCGTATCGCTGGAAGATCTCCGGTGAGGCACGACACTGTTGCCATGCCTGCCCTGACCTCAGCCATAGTGCGCCACGCACTGTGCCCACGACGCCGGCCTATACGGGCCGAAGACGACAGGGCCGCCTGTCAGTGGGTGGGCCGAAGGCGGCCTGGGCGCCCCGAAGACGGACCTGTGGGAGTCGGCCTCCTTGGAGTCGGCCGACTCCTCCCCAGGGCCCCACGAGCCATTAACCAGATAGGATGGGGAATGGTGACAGTGATTGCCCGATAGATGGTGGCACTGTTGTCACGACCCAATGACCGAGCCTGCATCATCAGGAGTGCTGCTACAGTATCAAGCCTGTCCGCGGGACCCGCCAGTCGGCGGGCCCCAGAAGCCGGCGGGGAAGACGGCGGCCTGAGAGACAGACGGCTGGGACCCGCGCCTAGCCGGATTACTATTGTACCCCCGGGGGGTAGGCTTATATAAACCCCCTGGGGCACCCATGCAAAGGGTTCGGACCTAGAGAGAGAGAGATAGACCAGATAGCACAGGGAGGAGAGAGCTAGCCTTGCCCTCTCCTGCCTCCCGAAACAGCTCCAGGAGCACCATTGTAGTCACTTTGCTTAGTGATCATGCGGAGATCCCGCAGAGCAGTAGTAGGGGTGTTATCTCCTAGGAGAGCCCTGAAGCTGGGTAAGTTCCGCTGGCGTGCATGTCTTCGCCTCATCCCGCTTCCAGGCACCGGCGACGTTCTACTCGCTCCCACCATGATAAGCCATCCTTTGGCATATCGTATCCAACCCCCGACAACCAGTGCCCCCTTTTATACTAGTGGCACCTTTAAAGATCAAGGACTGACTAAACATTGTAATTCATGGTAAAAGAGATCCAGTCAAGTCGTACTCAATATAGACTAATAGTATTGAATGCAAATGATAGCATGCTCTCCAGCGGGTGCTTTTTAATAAGAGGGTGATGACTCAACATAAAAGTAAATAGATAGGCAATTCACAGAGGGAAGCAGGGATCTGTAGAGGTGCCAGAGCTCGATTTTAAAATAGAGATGAATAACATTTTGAGCGGCATACTTTCACTATCAACGCAACAACTATGAGATGGCGATATCTTCCATGCTACATACATTATAGGTGGTTCCCAAACAGAATGGTAAAAGTTTATACTCCCCCACCACCAACAAGCACCAATCCATGGCTTGCTCGAAACAACGAGTGCCTCCAACTAACAATAACCCTGGGGGAGTTTTGTTTAATTATTTTGATTTGCTTTGATCTTTTTGATCATGGGACTGGGCATCCCGGTTACCAGCCATTTTCTCGTGAATGAGGAGCGGAGTCCACTCCTCTTGAGAATAACCCACCTAGCATGGAAGATACAGACATCCCTAATTGAAACATGAGCTGCTCGAGCATATAAAACATAATTTCATTTGAAGGTTTGGAGTTTGGCACATACAAATTTACTTGGAACGGCAGGTAGATACCGCATATAGGAAGGTATGGTGGACTCATATGGAATAACTTTGGGGTTTATGGAGTTTGGCTGCACAAGCAGTATTCCCGCTTAGTACAGGTGAAGGCTAGCAAAGGACTGGGAAGCGGCCAACTAAGAGAGCGACAACAGTCATGAACATGCATTAAAATTGATTTACACCAAGTGCAAACATGAGTAGGATATAATCCACCATGAACATAAATATCGTGAAGGTTCTGTTGATTTTGTTTCAACTACATGCGTGAACATGTGCCAAGTCGAGTCACTCAATTCATTCAAAGGAGGATACCATCCCATCATACCACATCATAATCATTTTAATAGCATGTCGGCACGCAAGGTAAACCATTATAAACTCATAGCTAATTAAGCATGGCATAAGCAACTATAATCTCTAAATGTCATTGCAAATATGTTTACTTCATAATAGGCTGAATCGGGAACGATGAACTCATCATATTTACAAAAACAAAATAGGTCGAGTTCATACCAGCTTCTCTCATCTCAATCAGTCCATCATATATCATCATTATTGCCTTTCACTTGCAAGACCGAATGGTGTGTATAATAATAATAATAGTGCACGTGCATGGGACTAAGCTGGAATCTGCAAGCATTCAATTCAAGAAAGAAGACAAAATATGGGCTCTAAGTTAAATCAACAATCATGCATATGAGAGCCACTAAATTTTTTCAATATGGTCTTCTACTCTTGACCCCCAAAGGAAAGAAAAGAAAAATAAAACTATTTACACGGGAAAGCTCCCAACAAGTAAAAGAAGAACGAGAAATCTTTTTGGGTTTTCATTTAATTACTACTACAAGCATGGAAATTAAACTAACTAATTTTTTGGTTTTTCTTAAGGTTTGCCAAACACACAAGAAGAAAGCTAAAAAAAGAAAATTAAACTAGCATGGATAATACAATGAAAGAGTGTGAGCACCGACAACTAGAATAGTGTGTGAACATGAATGTAAAGTCGGTAAGAAATACATACTCCCCCAAGCTTAGGCTTTTGGTCTAAGTTGGTCTAATGCCAAGGATAGCCTGGCTGATATCCGAAGTTATAACTGGGGTCGTATTGAGATGCAACAGCCAATGCATCCTGAGCTGCAGCATGTTGACGAGCTGCCTCCGCTCTCCCCTCGTGTTCGGCTGCCTCCTCCCTGGTAACAACATATCTTCGTTTTGCCTTGTATGAAGTCCTCAAGATCGGCGTTACGCACATATGCGTCAAATTCATCCTTAATGCCTGCATTGACCATAAACTCTTCTGATGGCCACTCGCAAGCCCACACTTCTGCTTCCCTTGATGGTTCATCGTCTTGCTCGCGCATAGCATGCCTAGGTCCTCTCTTTGTTGAGGAACCACCTTGGTACATTCTCCTAGACATATTTGTTTTTCTGAAAAATTTCTGAAATTTTTAGTAACTTCAAAATAGAAGTGAATAAAACTACACAAGATTGATAGCAACTACTCCTACAAGTGCCTAGAGCCTATATCATGCATTAGAATTACTTGGGACCTCATAAATTTGACATGCAAGCTCAAGAACAGGGTCACCTATGCAGCAAAAAATTGCAATGAATAAAGCACTAGAACAAAAACTAATTGGACCAATGGAGGAGTCACATACCAAGCAACAATCTCCCAAAGCAGTTTTGTGAATAGAGCTTTGAGCAAGGAGATCGAAAATCGCAGCAAAGTTAGCTACAACTCATGCTTGAGCTGGATGGGGATTTTTTTGGGAGGAAGATGAAGTGTGTGGGTGCGGGAATAAGTGGAGGGGGCCACCATGGGACCACGAGACAGGGGGCGCGCCCAGGGGGTGTGGGGGCACCCTCCACCCTCGTGGACAGGTGCTTGCCCCCCTGAGTGTTCTCAGTGCCTAAAATCCTCAAATAATCCATAAAAAATCATACTAAATTTGCAGGGCATTTGGAGCACTTTTATTTTCGGGATATTTTTTTATTGCACAGTTAATTCAGAAAACAGACAGATAATACTAATTTTGCTTTATTTATTCTAAATAACATAAAGTAAAAAGAGGGTACAGAAGGTTGTGCCTTCTAGTTTCATCCATCTCATGATCATCAAAATGAATCCACTAACAAGGTTGATCATGTCTTGTTAACAAACTCATTCCGAATAACACGGAACCGGAGAAATTTCGAATAACACTAGGTTACCTCAACAGGGATATGGACATCCCAACAATAAGAATATCATACTTTTTCTTGACAGTAGGAAGAGGAAATTCAAAACCTCCAATAATGATAGTTGGAATTTTTCCCATAGAATTGATGCTATGAACTTGAGGTTGTTTCCTCGGAAAGTGTATCGTATGCTCATTACCATTAACATGAAAAGTGACATTGCCTTTGTTGCAATCAATAACAGCCCCTGCAGTATTCAAAAAGGGTCTACCAAGGATAATCGATGTACTATCGTCCTCGGGAATATCAAGAATAACAAAGTCCGTTAAGATAGTGACATTTGCAACCACAATAGGCACATTCTCACAAATACCGACAGGTATAGCAGTTGATTTATCAGCCATTTGCAAAGATATTTCAGTAGGTATCAACTTATTCAATTCAAGTCTACGATATAAAGAGAGAGGCATAACACTAACACTGGCTCCAAGATCACATAAGGCAGTTTTAACATAATTTCTTTTAATGGAGCATGGTATAGTTGGTACTCCTGGATCTCCCAGTTTCTTGGGTATTCCACCTTTAAAAGTATAATTAGCAAGGATGGTGGAAATTTCAGCTTCCGGTATCTTTCTTTTATTTGTAATGATATCCTTCATGTATTTAGCATAAGGATTTAATTTAAGCATATCAGTTAAGCACATACGTAAGAAGATAGGTCTAATCATTTCAGCAAAGCGCTCAAAATCCTCATCATCCTTTGTCTTGGATGGTTTAGGAGGAAATGACATGGGTTTCTGAACCCATGGTTCTCTTTCTTTACCGTGCTTCCTAGCAACAAAATCTCTTTTATCATAACGTTGATTCTTTGATTGTGGGTTATCAAGATCAACAACAGGTTCAATCTCTACATCATTATTATTGTTGGGTTGAGCATCAACATGAACATTATCATTAACATTATCACTAGGTTCATGTTCATCACCTGATTGTGTCTCAGCATTGGAAATAGAAACATCATTGGGATTCTCAGGTGTGTCTACAACAGGTTCACTAGAAGCATGCAAAGTCCTATCATTTTTCTTTTTCTTCTTTTTAGAAGAACTAGATGCATCTAAATTATTTCTCTGAGAATCTTGCTCAATTCTCTTAGGGTGGCCTTCATGATACAAAGGTTCCTGAGTCATTCTACCAGTTCTAGCAGCCACTCTAACAACAAAGTCATGTTTATTGTTTAATTCATCGAGCAAATCACTTTGAGCCTTAAGTACTTGTTCATCTTGAGTGGTAATCATAGAAGCATATTTGCTAATGAGTTTAAGTTCACCTTTAACTCTAGCCATATAATCACTCAAGCGTCCTATCTCGAAAGCATTATTATTTAATTCTCTACCAACATAAGCATTAAAACTTTCTTGTCTAGCCATAAAGTCATCAAATTCATCTAAGCACTGGCTATGAAATTTAGTAGACGGGATTTCAACTTTATCATATCTATAGAGAGAATTTACCTTTACTACCTGTGTCGGGTTATCAAGACAATGTGTTTCTTTAACAGGCGGTAAATTAAGACCATGTATTTCTTCAATAGGAGGTAAATTCTTAACATCTTCAGCTTTTATACCTTTTTCCTTCATAGATTTCTTTGCCTCTTGCATATCTTCAGGACTGAGAAATAGAACACCCCTCTTCTTCGGAGTTGGTTTAGGAATAGGCTCAGGAGTTGGCTCAATTGGCTCGGGAATTGCCTCGGGAATTGGCTCAGGAAAAGTCCAATTATTTTCATTAGTCAACATATTATTCAATAGTAATTCAGCTTGGTCGATTGTTCTTTCCCAGAAAACACAACCAGCACAACTATCCAACTAATCCTTGGAAGCATCGGTTAGTCCATTATAAAAGATATCAAGTATTTCATTTTTCTTAAGAGGATGATCAGGCAAAGCATTAAGTAATCGCCCCCAAGCTTGTGGGAGACTCTCTTCTTCGATTTGCACAAAATTATATATTTCCCGCAAGGCAGCTTGTTTCTTATGAGCAGGGAAATATTTAGCAGAGAAGTAATAAATCATATCCCGTGGACTACGCACACAACCAGGATCAAGAGAATTAAACCAAGTTTTAGCATCACCCTTTAATGAGGATGGAAATATCTTAAGGATATAATAATTGCGAGACTTCTCATCATTAGTAAATAGGGTGGCTTTATCATTTAACTTGGTAAGATGTGCCACAACAGTTTCAGATTCATTGCCATAAAAAGGATCAGATTCAACCAAAGTAATTATTTCAGGATCAACAGATAATTCATAATCCTTATCGGTAACACAGATAGGTGAAGTAGCAAAAGCGGGGTCAGGTTTCATTCTAGCATTAAGGGATTGCTGCTTCCATTTAGCTAATAACTTCTTAAGATCATATCTATCATTGCAAGCAAAAAAAGCTCTAGCAGCTTCTTCATCCATAACATAACCCTCAGGAACAACAGGCAATTGATAATTAGGGGGAGAACCTTCATCATCACTATCATCAATAATTTCATTCTCAATGATTTCATTCTCTCTAACCCTAGCAAGTTGTTCATCAAGATATTCACCTAATGGCACAGTAGCATCAAGCACAGAAGTAGTTTCATCATAAATATCATGCATAGTAGAGGTCGCATCATCAATAACATGCGACATATCAGAATTCATAGCAGTAGCAGGTTTAGGTGTCGCAAGCTTACTCAAAACAGAAGGAGAATCTAGTGCAGAGCTAGATGGCAGTTCCTTACCTCCCCTCGTAGTTGAGGGAAAAATCTTAGTTCTTTCGTCTTTCAAGTTCCTCATAGTGATCAGCAGATATAAATCCCAAGTGACTCAAAGAATAGAGCTATGCTCCCTGGCAACGGCGCCAGAAATTTGTCTTGATAACCCACAAGTGTAGGGGATCGCAACAGCTTTGGAGGGTAGAGTATTCAACCCAAATTTATTGATTCGACACAAGGGGACCTAAAGAATATTCTTAAGTATTAGCACTTGAGTTGTCAGTTCAACCACACCTGGATAACTTAGTATCTGCAGCAAAGTGTTTAGTAGCAAAGTGGTAGGATAGTAATGGTAACAGTGGCAAAAGTAAACATAGGAGTTTTGTAGTAATTGTAACAGTAGCAACGGAAAAGTAAATAAGCAAAGCATAATATGTGAAAAGCTCGTAGGCATTGGATCCGTGATGGATAATTATGTCGGATGCGATTCCTCATGTAATAGCTATAACATAGGGTGACATAGAACTAGCTCCAGTTCATTAATGTAATGTAGGCATGTATTCCGAATATAGTCATGCGTGCTTATGGAAAAGAACTTGCATGACATCTTTTGTCCTACCCTCCCGTGGTAGCGGGGTCCCAATGGAAACTAAGGGATATTAAGGCCTCCTTTTAATAGAGAACCGGACCAAAGCACTAACACATAGTGAATACATGAACTCCTCAAACTACGGTCATCACCGAGAAGTATCCCGATTATTGTCACTTCGGGGTTGTCGGATCATAACACATAATAGTTGACTATAGACTTGCAAGATAGGATAGAACTCACATATATTCATGAAAACATAATAGGTTCAGATCTGAAATCATGGCACTCGGGCCCTAGTGACAAGCATTAAGCATAGCAAAGTCATAGCAACATCAATCTCAAAACATAGTGGATACTAGGTATCAAACCCTAACAAAACTAACTTGTCACATGGTAAATCTCATCCAAACCATCACCGTCCAGCAAGCCTACGATGGAATTACTCACGCACGGCGGTGAGCATCATGAAATTGGTGATGGAGGATGGTTGATGATGATGACAGCGACGAACCCCCCTCTCCGGAGCCCCTAACGGACTCCAAATCAGCCCTCCCAAGAGATATTAGGGCTTGGCGGCAGCTCCGTATCGTAAAACGCAATGAATATTTCTCTCTGATTTTTTTTCTCCGCGAAATAGAATATATAGAGTTGGATTTGAGGTCGGTGGAGCATCAGGGGGCCCACGAGATAGGGGGGCGCGCCCAGGGGGAGGGGTGCGCCCCCACCCTCATGGACAGGGTGTGGGGCCCCTGGCCTTGATTCTTTCACCAGTATTTTTTTTCCAAAAGTTATCTCCGTGGATTTTCAGGTCATTGCGAGAACTTTTGTTTTCTGCACAATAAACAACACCATGGCAGTTCTGCTGAAAACAATGTCAGTCCGGGTTAGTTTCATTGAAATCATGCAAATTAGAGTCCAAAACAAGGGCAAAAGTGTTTGGAAAAGTAGATACGTTGGAGATGTATCAAGGAGCAACCGCGACCAGCCAGTTGTAACAGCCGTGTGGGAGCGTCGACTGGCGGACCCTGCCCCCAGCTGGCACGGCAACCCCCGCCTATGCGGTGGGACCAGTCAACGTTCGCCGGTCCGACTACGCGACCTGCGATGAGTGGACACCTAGGGCCTCACGTCCCCTTTGATGATTAGGATGCTCGCCAGCACATCACGCGGCTGGTGTAGTCCCTAGCCTTGGAGGAGGAAAGCTCTACCGGTTCGGGATGCTACAGGCAGCGCATCCGCGAGGAGCATTTCCCCAAGGGCTTCACGCTGGCCTACAACACTCCCAAGTACAGTGGGGACACCAAGACAGAAGACTGGTTGATCGACTACACCACTGCCGTCAGCATCGCCAACGATAACAAGCACTTGCGGTGCGCTTTGTGCCTCTCATGCTGCTCGGTTCGGCCAGGACATGGCTGAACAGCTTGCCGGCCAACAACATCAATGCAAGGGCAGACTTTGAGGAGGCATTCATGCGCAACTTCACCGGCACATACAAG
This sequence comes from Triticum aestivum, assembly GCF_018294505.1. Classification (NCBI taxonomy): domain Eukaryota; kingdom Viridiplantae; phylum Streptophyta; class Magnoliopsida; order Poales; family Poaceae; genus Triticum; species Triticum aestivum. The sequence continues at coordinate 711,716,364 of NC_057801.1, forward strand.
TGCCCTGGCCGGCCAGCTCCCTCTGCATCTAGGATAGGGATAAATCCCTCCGCAACTACCTCACGAGGTGGACGGAACTAAGCAACTCCTGCGAAGGAGTCCACGAGGTACCTGCAATCCAATACTTCACTAAGGGTTGCAGGGACGACACCATGCTCAAGCATAAGCTTATGCGCACGGAGCCTTCGACCATGGCAGAGCTCATGGCCATAGCGAACAAGTACGCTACGATCGACTCTGCGATGCGAGTGCCGCTCTGTCTCGATGCAGCCGGCAAGGCAATCCAAGACCAGCCGACCGACTTACTGTCGACCGGCTGAAGATGATGGCTCCGGATCCTCAAGGCGGCACCAAAATGACCACGGTAAGTAGAAAGACGAACAACCGGACAACCGCTACGGCAGTCGGCAAGTCGTAGCCATGGAGGAGGAGCAACTGGCTACCGCGGGCGGCAGCCGGCACTAGCTAGCCAGCCAGAAGATACCATGGCGGCCCAAGTTCTCTTTCAAGGAGATGCTAGACGCCTCATGCAAGTACCGCAGTGGTGCGAGGCCGGTCATTCATTCCACAAACAAACACGAACACACACACACACACACACACACTCGAAGGAGAGCAGATCCTAGAGCCCTCTTCTTCCTCCTCTGATACAGCTCCAGGAGCACCCTTGTACACCATGAATTCGTCATTGAGATCCTTGAAGGAGTAGAGGTGTTACCTCCACATGAGAGCCCGGAACCTGGGTACATCATTGTGTTTGTTGGTGCTTGTGCTTAATCCCGCATCAGGACACCGTCGGCGCTCATCAGTCCCTAAACACACCTGATAAGCCATCCCATGGCATGTGCCGTGTAAATACCATGACAAGCAGATGGAGCTGATGCCCCGTTGCTCCGTCCTCCACTTGAACGGACCAGTGGCACTACCGAGGACGCTCCTCCCCGTGTCAAGGAGGAGCGCCGCTCATCGCCGCCCTGCCCAAGGCGACTGAGGGAGTCCGGGATTAAGGGGTCCTCGGACAGCCGGACTATATACTTTGTCCGGATTGTTGGACTATGAAGATACAAGATTGAAGACTTCGTCCCGTGTCCGGATGGGACTCTCCTTTTCATGGAAGGCAAGCTTGGCAATTCGGATATGTAGGTCTCCTTCTCTGTAACCGACTCTGTGTAACCCTAGCCCCCTCTGGTGTCTATATAAACCAGAGGGTTTAGTCCATAGGACAAGAACAATCATAATCATAGGCTAGCTTCTAGGGTTTAGCCTCTACGATCTCGTGGTAGATCAACTCTTGTAATACTCATATCATGAAGATCAATCAAGCAGGAAGTAGGGTATTACCTCCATCGAGAGGGCCCAAACCTGGGTAAAACATCATGTCCCCTGCCTCCTGTTACCATTAGCCTTAGACGCACAGTTCAGGACCCCCTACCCGAGATCCGCCGGTTTTGACACCGACATTGGTGCTTTCATTGAGAGTTCCACTGTGCCGTCGTGATAGGGCTTGATGGCTCCTTCAATCATCTTCAACTACGCGGTCCAGGGGGAGGTCTTCCTCCCCGGATAGATCTTCGTATTCGGCGGCTTCGTACTACGGGCCAACTCGCTTGGCCATCTGGAGCAGATCGATAGATACGCCCCTGGACATCAGGTCAGGTTTGGAAGCTTGAACTATACTGCCGATATCCGCGGAGACTTGATCTTTGATGGATTCGAGACCATGGCAGGTACGCCGAACAGTCGCGACGAGCATGACTTAGATCTACCATCAGACAATGTTCGGGAGATCGGACCTGCGGCGGCCCCGGGAATCAATCCATGGAGGCCGCATACTCATCGGCCTCGGAGCCGAACACTAGCCCCACCTCCTACGAGGTCGGCATCATTGGACCCTCGGACTCGACTCCGGCTATAGGATCCGAACCGCGTACGACCATGCCTATCGAATCTGATTGGGCACTGGTCATGGAGTTCACCTCCGTGAATATCTTTCAGCACTCACCCTTGGGTGACGTGCTAAATTCACTAAGGTCTCTCTCCTTGTCAGGAGACTCTTGGCTGAACTATGTCCGGCTCGAGTGGGAAGCGGACGACGAGGAAATTTGTTCCCCACCCACCACCCACTTAATAGCCACTGTCGATGACTTAACTGATGTGCTTGACTTCAACTCCGAAGACATCGACGGTATGGACGAGATGCAGGAGAAGAACAGGAACCACCGCCTATAGGGCACTGGAGAGCCACCTCATCACATGATATATATATATATATATATGGTGGACACCCCCAAAGAAAGCAAAGGCGATGAGGCAACTGAAGATAATCCCTTGGAGAAGCAACCTAGGCACCGGCGTCATAGGCGCCGCTCCAAGCCCCACCATACAAAAATAGTGATACCGGCACAAGAGATGATAACAATCCGGATGGTGCCAAAAACAAAAACAATCCTGCCCAGCCAGGCTTCAAGCAGGCCGAGCAAGAAGAAGGGCAAGCTAGCCCTAAAGAACATGCAACAGATGGAGAATCAGAGGATAATAATTACATGCCTCTCTCCGAAGACGAAGTGAGCCTTGGCGACAAAGAATTCATCGTGCCCGAGGATCCCGTCGAGCAGGAGTGCTTCAAGCGCCGGCTTATAGCCACTGCAAAAAGCCTGAAGAAACAGCATCAACAACTTCAAGATGATCAAGATCTGCTAACTGATAGATGGACCGAGGTCCTGGCCGCCGAGGAATATGGACTCGAGCGCCCTACCAAAAGTTACCCAAAGCGCAGGTTGCTACCTCAACTCGAGTAGGAGGCGTTAAAGCCCACACTATCAGTGCATGATGCGGCTGACCGGCCACCACGTGGCCATGACAAAGCGGCGTACCAGCCCGAAGTCCAGCCCGCACCCCGACGCTAAACAAGCAAAAACACGAAGGCCCGGGGCTCCATGCATGACCAGCAAGACAAATTGAAAAACAAAGCAGGACAGTCAAGATCAATCTACGGATCACGGGGGCGCGCCCCAACGCGTGATGAGGACTGTCACGCCAGATACACGAACAAATCCGGCCGGACCGAATATAATGTAGCCCGGCACAGAGGCGCTGCACACCCCTAATGCTTCACTGATGAAGTAATGGATCATGAATTCCCAGAAGGGTTGAAACCCGTGAACATTGAATCATATGATGGTACTACAGACCCCGCGGTATGGATAGAAGATTTTTTCCTCCATATTCACATGCCCCGCGGAGATGATCTACACGCTATCAAGTACTCCCACTAAAACTCAAGGGACCGGCTCGGCATTGGCTGAATAGCTTGCCGGCAAACTCCATTGGGAGTTGGGAGAACCTGGTAGACGCGTTCCTTGACAACTTCCAGGCACCTATGTGTGACCACCGGATGCTGATGATCTAAGTCACATAACCCAACAGCCCGGAGAGTCAGCCAGGAAATTTTGGACCCGGTTCCTAACCAAAAAGAACCAAATTGTCGACTGTCCGGATGCCGAGCCTTTAAGCATAAGATCCGTGACGAGTGGCTTGCCCGACATCTCGGCCAAGAAAAGCCAAAGTCCATGGCATCCCTCATAACACTCATGACCCACTTTTGTGCGGGCGAGGATAGCTTGTTGGCTCGTAGCAACAACACAACAAGCAATCCTGGCACATCAAAAGCCAAGGATAGCAACGACAAACCATGGTGCAACAAACACAAGCGCCGCAAAAATGGTGATAGTGCCGAAGACACGTCAGTCAATGCCGGATTTAGTGGCTCCAAGTCCGGTCAGCGGAAAAAGCCATTCAACAAAAACAATTCAGGCCCGTCCAGTTTGGACCGCATACTCGACCGTCCATGCCAAATTCATGGCACCCCAGGAACACCAGCCAATCATACCAACAGAGAATGCTGGGTCTTCAGACAAGCCGGCAGGTCAGACACCAAAAACAAGGGGAAGGGGTCTCAAAGCGACCATGATGACGAGGATCCCCGATCACCGAATACAGGAGGACAGAAGAAATTCCCTCCCCAGGTGAAAATGGTGAATATGATATACGCAAGCCACATTCCCAAGTGGAAACATGCACTAAGGGACGTATATGCAATGGAGCCAGTCGACCCAAAGTTTAACCCATGGTCCTCTTGCCTGATCACTTTCGATCGTAGGGACCATCCTACCAGTATCCGTCATGGCGGTTTGGCCGCACTGGTCCTCGACCGCATCATTGACGGATTCCACCTCACACGAGTCCTTATGGACGATGGCAGCATCCTGAACCTGCTATATCAGGATACAGTGCGCAAAATGGGCATCGACCCCTCAAGGATCAAGCCCACAAAAACCACCATCAAAGGTGTCATACTAGGTGTAGAGGCCTGTTGCATGGGCTCAATCACACTGTAAGTGGTCTTCGGATCTCCGGACAATCACCATACCGAAGAGTTAGCCTTCAACATCGTCCCCTTTCGTAGTGACCATCAGGCACTGCTCGGATGAACCGCGTTCGCTCAGTTGAACGTGGTGCCACATTATGCCTACCGTAAATTCAAGATGCCTGGTCTGCGCGGCATCATCACGGTTAATGGCAGGGACAAACTCCCCCTCACTGCCAAAGAGTCTACCGCCGCTTTAACAAGAAGAGCAACGGATGGCACCTTCCAATCAAACCTTGAGTCGACGACCAAGCTCTTGGACACTGATACGTCTCCAACGTATCTATAATTTTTGATTGCTCCATGCTACTTTATCTACTGTTTTAGGCAATATTGGGCTTTATTATCCACTTTTATATTATTTTTGGGACTAACCTATTAACCGGAGGCCCAACCCAAATTTGCTGTTTTATGCCTATTTTAGTGTTTCGAGGAAAAGGAATATCAGATGGAGTCAAAACGGAACGAAATCAACTGGAGAAGTTATTTTTGGAAGGAAAGCCACCTGATAGACTTGGACTCTACGTCATAAGATACGGGAGCTGGCCACGAGGGTGGGGGGCGCCCCCTGGGCGTGCCCCGACCTCATGGGGCCCCCGTAGCTCCACGGACGTACTCCCTGCACCCATATGTACCTACGTATCTTAAAACTTCCAAAACAGAAGATAGATCGGGAGTTCCGCCGCCGCAAGCCTCTGTAGCCACCAAAAACCTCTCGGGAGCCCTTCCCGGCACCCTGCCGAAGGGGGGATCCCATCACCGGTGGCCATCTTCATCATCCCGGCGCTATCCATGACGAGGAGGGAGTAGTTCACCCTCGGGGCTGAGGGTATGTACCAGTAGCTATGTGTTTGATCTCTCTCTCTCGTGTTCTCTCTCGTGTTCCCTCTATGGCACGATCTTGATGTATGCCGAGCTTTGCTATTGTAGTTGGATCTTAGGATGTTTCTCCCCCTCTACTCTCTTGTGATGAATTGAGTTTCCCCTTTGAAGTTATCTTATCGGATTGAGTCTTTTATGAGAACACTTGATGTATGTCTTGGTGATCAACTTGCGGGTTTCGTGACATTGGGAACCTATTCATAGGGGTTGGCACACGTTCTTGACTCTCCGGTAGTAGCTTTGGGGCATTCTTTGAAGTACTTTTATGTTGGTTGGATGAATCTGAGATTGTGTGACGCATATCATATAATCATGCCCACGGATACTTGAGGTGACAATGGAGTATCTAGGTGACATTAGGGTTTTGGTTGATTTGTGTCTTAAGGTGTTATTCTAGTACGAACCCTTTTATAGATCGATCCGAAAGAATAACTTTGAGGTGGTTTCATACCCTACCATAATCTCTACATTTGTTCTCCGCTATTAGTGGCTTTGGAGTGACTCTTTGTTGCATGTTGAGGGCTTGTTATATGATCTATCTATGTTATTATTGTTGATAGAACTTGCACTAGCGAAAGTATGAACCCTAGGCCTTGTTTGCTATCATTGCAATACCGTTTACACTCACTTTTATCGCTTGTTACCTTGCTGTTTTTATTATTTCAGATTACAAATACCTTTATCTACCATCCATATTGCACTTGTATCTTCATCTCTTCACCGAACTAGTGCACCTATACAATTTACTATTGTATTGGGTGTGTTGGGGACACAAGAGACTCTTTTTTATTTGGTTGCAGGGTTGTTTGAGAGAGACCATCTTCATCCTACGGCTCCTACGGATTGATAAACCTTAAGGTCATCCACTTGAGGGAAATTTGCTACTGTCCTACAAACCTGTGCACTTGTAGGCCCAACAACGTCTACAAGAAGAAGGTTGTGTAGTAGACATCAAGCTCTTTTCTGGCGCCGTTGCCGGGGAGGTGAGTGCTTGAAGGTATATCTTTAGATCTTGCAATCGAATCTTTTTGTTTCTTGTTTTATCACTAGTTAAGAAAATTAAAAAAATGGAGTTAAGTTTGTCTCATACGCTTCACCTTTTTAATATCTTTCGTGAGTATGATGGAAAGGATAATTGTGCTCAAGTTCTAGAAGAAGAAATCTCTAAATTGTTTGGCACTAAATATTTGAATGATGAGCATGATTGCAATGTTGTTAGTACGAATTCTTCGAATATCCATGATGCTAATGATGATTGCACTAGTTATGATGAAAATGTTTCCTATAAACATGTCAATTTTTGTGGAGTGCATTGGGTTTGTAAGTACACACCAAGTAGGGAAGATAGATATTGCAAGAGGCATAAGTACAATGAAACCAAATTGTTGCAAGAAGAGCTAGATGAATGTGCTGAAAGATTCAATATTTATAGTACCCCTTGTGAACTTTGCAATGGAGATGGTCATTTAAAGCTCCAATGCTATTTTTTTCATGATCAAGTCGTTTCCAAATATTGTGATAATTTGATTACCTTTGAGCATCATAAAGAGCTTAGCCTTCTTTTGGGTTATGAAGAAATGAAACGTATAACTGAGGGTATTCCAAAATTTAATCTTGATAGATTTCTTGATTTTGATCTAGAGGATATTATATGTTTTGTGTGGTGAATTGAATTGAAAATCCTTATATTGCCAAAGAAAAGGAAGAAAATGTAAGATGATGAGTATACTAATGAAAGGGAAGAGACTTCCCAATCTCCTCCTATTATTTCTTATGATGAATCAGGTAACAAGGAGGAGCCTTCTATTCAACCAATCTCATCAATAAGGAGCTTAAAGAGGAAGGTTGAACCCACACATAATGGGAAGAAGAAGAAGAAAAGAAGGAGCAACAAAGGCAGAAAGGTATCCCTCCCAAATGATGTTGCTCCTACTACTCATTGTGATGATGATAATTGCTATACTATTGGTGCTATCAATATTTTTAATAATGAGAGTGATTATGCTTATGATATGAAAGGGCCCAAGCTTGGGGAAGCTATGTTTGATTGGGATGAAATATTTGAGAATATATTTGCTGGAATTAATGTTTGTCCCAAGCTTGGGGATTCTATGTTTAATGAAGATGATATTTTTAGCATCCCAAGTTTTGATATGCAAAGTTGTTATGACGATAGCATGCCTCCTACCTATGATGATTATATTGATGAAAGTGGGTTCGGAAGAGAGTCAACATTAGGAAGTAGTGATCCCACTATTTTGGAGGATGTTGAATTTTATTGTGATGAATACGAAAGTGGATTTGGAAGAGTGTCAACTTTATTTAGTGATTCCACTATCTTGGGAGAGGTTTCAATCGATTATGATGAGAACGAAGTTGCTACTTATGATGATTACTGTGATGAAACTTATGATATAAAAAGTAGTGAGGATTATATTTACAAATCTTGTCATGATTATGATTACCCTTTTTATGAACATTACTCTTTTAATGTGGAAACAATTTTTAGTGTTCAAGTCTCTTATGATACTCCCACTATTCCGAATGAGAAGAATTTTGCTTATGTGGAGAATAGTAAATTTTCTATGATAGTAGATCATGAAAAGAATGCTTTAGGTGCTGGTTATATTGTTGAATTCATTCATGATGCTACTGAAAATTATTATGAGGGAGGAACATATGCTTGTAGGAGTTGCAATAATGTCAAGTTTCCTCTCTATGTGCTTCAATTTTTGAAGTTATGCTTGTTTTACCTTCCTATGCTAGTTGATCATTGTTCCCATAAGTTGTTTGCTCACAAAATCCCTATGCATAGGAAGTGGGTTAGACTTAAATGTGCTAGTCATATGCTTCATGATGCTCCAGTTATTTTTTAATTCTTATCTTTTATGTGAGCATCATTGCCATCATCATGCCTAGCTAGAAAGGCATTAAAGAAAAGCTCTTGTTGGGAGACAACCCAACATTTATCCTTACTGTTTTTGTGTGTCCACATGATTATGCTACTGTAGTAATCATGTTTTATAGCTTTTGTTTCAATCAAGTGCCAAGTACAACCTTTGGGAAGACTTGGGTGAAGTTTATGTGATCTTGCTTTTAGAAAACAGAAACTTTAGCGCTCACGAGATTAGCTGCCATTTTTTACTGGAGAGTGCTTTTAGGATGATTCTTTTTGAAGATGATTAATAGACAAATTTCTCAGGTCCAGCAGTTTATTTCATAATTTTTGGGGTTCCATAAGTATACGTTTTATACAGATCACTACAGAATGTTCTGTTTTTGACAGATTCTGTTTTCTATGTGTTGTTTGCTTATTTTGATGCATCTATGGCTAGTATTAAGTGGTATGAACCATAGAGAAGTTGGAATACAGTAGGTTTAACACCAATATGAATTTAGAATGAGTTCATTACAGTACCTAAGTGGTGATTTATTTTCTTGTACTAACAGAGCTTACGAGTTTTGTGTTGAGTTTTGTGTGGTTGAAGTTTTCAAGTTTTGGGTAAAGATTCGATGGACTATGGAATAAGGAGTGGCAAGAGCCTAAGATTGGGTATGCCCAAGGCAACCCAAGGTAATATTCAAGGAAAACCAAGAGCCTAAGCTTGGGGATGCCCCGGAAGGCATCCCCTCTTTCGTTTTCGTTCATCGGTAGCTTTACTTGGAGCTATATTTTTATTCGCCACATGATATGTGTTTTGCTTGGAGCGTCATTTTATTTTGTTAGTTTTTGCTTGCTGTTAGTTAGAATAATGTTTTGCATCTTTAGTTTCAATAAAAAAGTAAAGTATAGCCTTTGCCATGCTAATTTTGCTTGTATACATGTTGCTGTTTGAAAACAGAAAGTTTACCGCTGTTGCAAAAATTCCCTAGAAAAGTCAGAGAATGGTATAACGTTCAATCTTTTTGCATATTAAGCTCTGATAAATTTATTACAGTGGGAATTTTAGTTCATAATTTTTGGAGCCAGGGAAGTATTGATACACTTGCATTCTTTACAGACTGTACTGTTTTGGCAGATTGCTGTTATGGTTGCATTATTTGCATATGTTTGCTTTTTTAATGATTCTATTTGAGGATAGGAGTATTAAATATACAGAGGCATTTAGTATGCAATGTTTAATAATAATTTTAGTGATTTGTTACAGTAGAAAATGACAAGGTTTTGCATTGGTTTATACTAACCTATCTCACGAGTTCTTGTTGAGTTTGTTGTGAATGAAGCTTTTGATAAAAAGAGAAACCATGATATGAGAGGAATTAAGGAGACACAAAAGTTCAAGCTTGGGGATGCCCAAGGCACCCCAAGATAATATTTCAAGAAGTCTCAAGCATATAAGCTTGGGGATGCCCCAGTAGGCATCCCATCTTTCTTCTTCAACAACTATCGGTTAGTGTCGGTTGAGTCTAAGTTTTTGCTTCTTCACATGAGTTGTGCTATCCTTACAATGTAGTTTTCTTTAGCTTTTCTTGATGTTTGAATAAATTATCAAGATCTGAAATTATTAATTGGGAGAGTCTTCACATAGTTGCATAATTATTCGACTACTTATTGATCTTCACTTATATCTTTCGGAGTAGTTTGTCATTTGCTCTAGTACTTAACTTATATCCTTTAGAGCATGGTGGTAGTTTTATTTTGAAGAAATTTATGAACTCTCAAGCTTCACTTATATTATTTTGAGAGTCGTTAATAGCAAGGTAATTTGCTTAATGATAATATACTTGGTATTCAAGATATGTGAAACTTTCTTTTGAGTGCGTTGAATACTAAGATAAGTTTGATGCTTGATAATTGTTTTGAGATATGGAGGTGATAATATCAAAGTGATGCTAGTTGGGTGATTATGAATTTAAAGAATGCTTGTGTTGAAGTTTGCAAGTCCCGTAGCATGCACGTATGGTTAAAGTTATGTCAGGACCCCGATCCTAAGTCACACCGATCTAGCATGTAACACATCATATCACTTTGCAGCCTCATGCACGGTATTCAAATGGGTGCCACCTTACCTGGCCCGGGACCGTTTGCGCCTTTTGGCTCACATATATAATAGTGCTACTAGCATCCATATGACAAAGAACCCGGGCTGACATGGCTAGTCGTGAACCCAAAGTGAAACAAACTTACAGGGACAGGCATCCATGACCCATCATCGAACGTGTCGGTCATCAACGAGTGAATCCAGGCTGTAGCACTGGGCTAGCAGGACTCCGGTGAACCGGGCTGTAGCGGGCTAATAGGACTCCGGTATTCATCGCGTGACATTTCCCTGAAGGGACAGACACAGGAACGAAGAAGGACACATGCCGGCCAGCCTAAGTGTTCCGAAGCAGTAGCAAGCTACCAAGGCTCGGTGGAAGCACTAGGAGACATTTCCCGGTAAGAGAGGCCACTAAGGATAAACAACTAGATAGTCAGATCCCACACATACCAAGCATTTCAATAACATACACACAATATGCTTGATATGTGCAAATACAACATGGCATCACAACATGGCTCTACAACTCAAGTATTTATTCAATAGGCTCTGAGGAGCGAGATATTACAAACATGGGTCTCACGACCTAACATTCAGAGCATACAAGTCAAAGCACAAGCGGAAGCTTAACATGTCTGGGTACAGACATCTATAAATGAAAAGGGCTAAGAAGCCTGACTATCTACCAGATCCTGCCGAGGGCACAAGATCGTAGCTGAGGTAACAAGCTAAACGTCGAAGTCCATGTGGAACTACTAGTGAGACTGAAGTCTCTCTGCAAAAACATAAAATAGGCAAACGTGAGTACAAATGTACCCAGCAAGACTTACATCAGAACTAACTACATATGCATCATTATCAACAAAGGGGATGGTGGGGTTTAACTGCAGCAAGCCAGCTTTGACTCGGTGGCTATCCTGAACTACAACTGCAAGTAACTCTTCTGAGGTGGCGCACATGAGTCCACATATTCACCAACCAATACACCACTATGGATCCACTCCCGTCTCCCTACGAGAACGCCATCCATAGCACTCACGCTTATCTTATGCATTTTAAAGTATCCACTTTCACTTATCTATGAACTGTACAGGCCACCCAGAAGTCCTTTTCCGCGGACACGGCTATTCGAATAGATGATGTTAACCCTGCAGGGGTGTACTTATTCACACACGCTCTCACCACTTACCGCCGTTTACACGACATGTACTCGGCAACCTTCAAGCGGAAGCCCAATGTGGGTGTCGGCCACGGCCTACCTAAACACTCAAGTCTCTAGTCCAGGTTTATCGCCTATTCGGGTTCCATCCGCGAGGAGATCCGGCCGGGGTCTCGCTCACAGCCCCAAACGATGTGTGCAGGGTTCCCGAGACACCAAACGGGCGCTCGGTACACCGGGCCACGGTGTATCTACTGCATCACAGCCCACCCATCGGGTCAGCGCTGCCCACGGCCTCCAACACATATCCTACAAACACCAGAAACTAGTTGCAACTCCTGGACAGAGAACAAGGGTGATTAAGAAGCCGAGAGGGTCCATTGGTTTCGGGCCCAATGCGTGGTGGTAGCTGTTTCATGGATCACAAACACAGAACTCAGTTCCTGAGGACGGCTGCAATGAGACAACCCACCATGTACTCCTACACGGCCTCTCACCGCTACATTTACCAAATCATGTTCACACACTTAGCTCACACACAGTAGGACATGTTCACACACCTCTGATTCATCCCCGATGAATCAGACCTGACTCAACTCTAAGCAGTAGCAGGCATGACAAACAAGCATGAATGAGTAGGCACAACAGGGCTCAAACAACTCCTACTCATGCTAGTGGGTTTCATCTATTTACTGTGGCAATGACAGGTCATGCAGAGGATAAAGGGGTTCAGCTACCGCAGCAAGTAACAGATGAATTGTTGTTGTCCTAATGCAGTAAAAGAGAGCAGGAGCGAGAGAGTGGGATTGTATCAGAATGAACAAGGGGGTTTTGCTTGCCTGGCACTTCTGAAGATAGCATTGAGTCTTCATCAGTGTCAACGATCACAACGTCGGAACATCGTCTACCAAGAGGGGACAAATACCGGCAACAGAGAAGAAATACAATCAATGCAATGCACAATATGATGCATGATCATGAGATGTCAATATGCTGTGTGTTGGGCTAATGCAACTAAAACCAGAGTGGTTTGAGCTTATTTGAATCAAAGATTCAAATACAAGCCTAAACTATGAACTCATATAAGTGCATTATCATGTTTCATCTAAACAGCAAGGTTAGGTTGCTCTAACATGCATGAAACCAGTACAGATGGAAAGGTTGGATTTTTCTGATCATTTTTCATATATAAATTATTTCATTCTCAGCTATGGTTGGATTTCTATGATTTTTAGACGTTTTGGGCATTTTCTGGAATTTCCTGAATAAGAATAAATCCAGTAAAAGATTAATTGCGTCAGCACTGCGTCATGCGTGCGTCAGCAAGTCAACAGCGCTGACCAGGGTCAAACCTGGCGTGCGGGTCCCACTGGTCAGTGACTCAGGGCTAGTCCGACTCACAGACAGGTGGGACTAGTCAAACGCCACGTCAGCAAAGTCAATGCTGACACGTGGGGCCACTGTGTTTAGATTAAACTTAAACTATTATTGTTAGCTGGTTAGTTAGGTAGTGGGGCCCGCATGTCAGCGAGCCAGGGGGTTTAGTTGGTGGGTCAATTAGCCGCTAAATGATGTGTCCACGTCATCCAGAACGGCGGTTAGCCGCCGGTGCTAATCGGGACACGGCGGGGTTGCCCGTCCGGCCAACTCCGGCGACGAGAGGTCGCGCGGCCGGGCGCGTTGGAACGCCCGCAGCAGGGCGGATCCGATGGTGGTGGTGGCTGGACCTGGGGTGGTCTGTGGCGGCGGCGGCAAGTTGGGCGGCGGCCGGAGTTCGGGCAAACTCGAACCCGTTGCTACGGTGCGTGTGGAGGCCCGGGGTTAACTCCTACAAGCCCTATGAGGTGCGGGGAGGTCAAAGGACAGGACGGCGAGGTCGTTGCGTGGCCAGAGCCACGTCGGCGGCGAGCTCAGGCGGTGGCGCATGCGGGTGTGCTCGGTGCGGTTGCTATGGCGTGTGGCAGCGAGAACGGAGAGGGCGAGGAGAGGCAGAGGCTCAATGCGGTCACGGCGAAGCAGACGACGAGGTCGGGGCGGAACCGGAGTGAGCGGGGCGGCGAGGGGGATCTCCGGCGGCTGGCAATGAAGATGACGAAGATGGCGATGATACAGGGCCTCCAGCGGGGCGTGGCTGGACGGAGTGGACGAGGAAGGCATGGCGATGCTCGTGGACACGTCGGAGAGGCTCGGGGATGGCTGCGGCTGCGGCTATGGCGAACGGCGGCGACGGACCCGTTCGGGCATGAGGGGGAGAGGACAAGGGGGAGAGCAGAGGAGGGGAGAGTGGTGTCCAGGGGGCCGAGGTAGCACCGAGGAGAAGACGCGAGGCGTCGCGGTGGCCAGGTGACGCAGGCAGGCAGCCTGGTGGCGTGGCGCCCGCGCGGGTGCCGTGCGCTGTCCCTCCTCTGCCTACTGGCAGAGGTGGGTGACGACTGGCACATGCCAGTGGGCTGGGCCGTGCTAGGCCAGGCCAGGTGAGCGCCAGGTAAAACCCTCTCTCCCTACTTTCTATTTTACTTTTTTATTTGTTTCTGTTCTGTGTTTTGAAATAGTAGAAATACTATTTCATTTAGGAAAAACCTGAAAATATTCAAAGGAACATTTGAAAATATTCTCAACAGCCTAAAAATACCTTCAGGATTATTTGGGCATTTTAAAATATTTATAGGATTTAAATTGCCCAAATGCAAATACTTATGGCTTGTTGCAAAAATCCAGAATAGCCTCCAAAAATATGAGACCATTTTTGGCAGAGGGTTTAGCCAGGACCAAAGATGGTGAACATTTTTGAAGGGCATTTTGGGTTCATTGAAATTCCAATTGTTGGAACCTAGTATTCAAAAGGGGGTGTTGGGGTTTGTTAGTCCCCATTTCAAGTTTAAGAAAAATTTAGACATGATTCACACATGACACTATCCTAGTGCAATGGCAGAAGCTAGGGATGTGACAACTCACCTCCAGTAAACAAGAATCTCATCCCGAGAAACAAGTCATGAGGTAAGAAGACAGAGGGACACAAGCTAACACAATCCTCACGATCCGGACGTCTTTTCTCGAGGATGTTGATTTGATGACTCCAGTCGATTTTGACATCTTTGCTTTCGAGATCTTCATCCATCATGAGGACAAAAGAGCGAGACATGTCTACATGGATGGATCATCCTAATGATCACAGGATCAACTCACAGAATGAGACATAGGAACATCTCTTGAGCTGAGAAGCAAAACATGCATCAAGAGGGGCGGAGGAGAGAATTTGACGAGGGTTTCAGAATAGCGAGGAAGAATTGCCATGATTCCATAACGGGGCACCTTAGGGAAGGTGACTCGTAGAATTATTCCCTCAAGTGGCAAAAAGGAATTACTTTTGATACATAGATCATTGGAACTCTTCTCACCAGCCTGAGGCAATTTTTCGAACAATCGTTTGATGGAGTTCGAAGGAGTAGCATACTCGGACTAGTATGGATGATGTGGATTACCTTGTTGAAGACAACACAATGGATGACTTTTGCTTATCACCGGAAATGGATGGGACCCATGACAGGACCACTTTGGAAGATGACCTTGGAGAGCAACAGCTAAGAGGGGCAGCCCATGGTAAATTGGCACAATGGCGGTGCGAGCTGGGAACAACATGCAACTGTTGGGAATGTTCCAACCATCATAACTGCCTGAGATTCAGATCCGATTGGTGATAGGATACCTCAGACTCAGCATGTCCGAAAAGAAAGTTTGCAACACAAATCGACGAGATGACGTTGCGAGATTCTCGGGAAATGAACTACGATAGCAAGCTCCAAAACATGAGCTGGTTCTGCTACACACATGTGAGCACGCTGTCCCAGACAAGCATGGCCAAATAATATACTTATAATAAAATACTACCGAGTTCAGGTGGGGGAACCATCATCGAGGATAACAAAATCTTGTACAAATCTGTCTGGAACCTTCAGGACTAGCACTTAGAACTTATTATCCTTGAACAAATCAATCAGTGGCTTGGTGTGCTAGGGACACATATAGGATGGAGGTAATTAATCTACCAAACCATAGAATACTTCGCACGAATGTGTGACTGACTTGGGATGATTCCGAAGGAAGCAAAACAAACCTTTCTCAAATTCATGGCGGCAACTTGCACCAAATGCACATGAATTCGAGGAAGTCACTTCTTCCATCCAAGCATAGGCTTCATGAACGGAACACGAAGGCATTGCTTACAAAGTTTCCAACACTAGGTTGATGTTCAACATGAATCATGGGGGAGACAAAATGCTGCTGATGGGCTCAACAACAACTCATCGGAATTTCCATATCACTGGACTTCCACCATCATGTGAACACGGTGATAGCATTGGTCAGACCCAAGAGATATAGTGGTGTATGCTCAAGGAATCAACCACGAGTAAGACAACACTACGAACATCGTTGGTTCTGATTTGATTTGACGAAAGCCCATACTCAAATCAAGTTTGATAAGACAATAGGTTCAACAACTGATCACGAGAATCAATCAACGAAGATATCATCTTTCTTCAACACACACACACACACACAAGGATATCCCTTAGTGATGAACTAAGTCGGACAAGCTTTTATCTTCCAACCCTCTAAGTTGTTGTTTAGCTTAACCAACTAGCTCAGGGGTACTCAACACAGATTCTTGGAGAAAGGGTGGTTACCAAAACCAACTTGATCATGAACTCACCATAGCAGTCAGGTGACAACCTGGTGATACTTCCGAGAAGAAATTCGGAAAATCACAAACCACCAACATGTTACTAAGCTCGAGAACAATCTTGCTTTTCAGGCAAGACAATATGATCAAAAGAGCAAGGGATTAGCATAGTCCCAACTCATTGATCGAAAGGTGCACCGGAAATAAGGACTAGGTAGCACGATCTATCTTAGAATGATGATTCAAGAATGAATACGCTAAGAATGAAATTATTGTCCTTTAACTACCAAGCAACGGGGTTGCTAGCAGTATTGATTTCACACATCACGATTCACTTGTCGGCACTCTGGCTCAACAACACGGGGACCAAGGAATGAATAATGATGGTGAGAAGTATCACTGCACCAAGAATTCATAAGATGATGTGTAATTCCTATGACTTTCTTGACATAAAGAGGCTAATACTTCAGGGTAGAACAGAACAAAAACTGGATTAGTATTTGATCTGCGGAGTGTGACTACTTTGACCCAATCCTAGATATGGATGAGGTACTGGAGTTCCTTTCTCCTAGTCATTCCGGAATAGAATGGCTTGACGGACCACAAGAGTAATAGGCATCGAGGAACAAATGCACGCACACTCTTGACTATCAATTGATAGACGAGGGTCAGAATACAACTAAAGAGAGGGACAACTCTAAGAAACATATATCTTTCTGAGTTGTGGATGCATAGATTAGTATGTCGAGCATAACTCAACATTTCTTCCGGATAACCCATGCAGAAAGGTTGAGCTGGCAGAGTCACGACATAGCATCGTGAACTCGTCAAGAGCACTCTGGTTGTGATCTTTTGATCCAACAAACTCCTGCCACAAGTGGTTCATAGTATTTGGAAGAGGGAAATACCACGGACCTCGAGGACTAATGCAAAGGTTACTAATTTCCTAAAGGAACTAGCAACACTATCAACATGAGGTAAGTGGGGTGAATCTCGGATTCAAAACCCAAAAGTAGAATACCTACTAACTAAATGGCATCACGGGATGCTTTTCGAGAATAATGGCCAGAATCATCACACCGGGGACACAAAGCATGGCTAAGTTACTAGGTGATTCTCTAAGACACCTAGGGTCATAATAATAACTCCAACATATATGTCAAGGCAACAGAGTACCTCAACTCACCGATTAATGTGGTTAATCTGGACCAAAGGAACATCGAAACGGGAGGAAGGGATTTTGCAAATGCTTCAGACTATTTAGAAACCTGGGATGACTCGGACAGCATAACGGCTGTAAATGCTCAAAAAAAAGATTGGAGACATGCTACAAAAATGGCGGCCTAGCCAGTCAGAAGCACAATATCAAGGTTTCGAGATCAACAGTTAACATACGAAAGTAGTAGGAACTGAACTGAGGCTTGAGTCCATCAATACTATAAGTCTACGGATTAGTAACACGTGATCCTGATAGAAAGAAGAGAAAGCCTAGTTCCTTAACCCCGTAGGAAAGATAAGATGACTCAGATCAGAAGGGCATAAGGTAAAGGAGTAAAAAGAGCCTTACATTCCATCCCACAATCAATTCCCCTACATATAACTAAAGCATTTCTAGACTCAACTTCGACCAGTTTGGCTTGGTAATCCTACAGGCAGTCAGGCTCTGATACCAAAGCTGTCAGGACCCTGATCCTAAGTCACACCGATCTAGCATGTAACACATCATATCACTTTGCGGCCTCACGCACGGTATTCCCATGGGTGCCACCTTACCTGGCTCGGGACCGTTTGCGCCTTTTGGCTCACGTATATGATAGTGCTGCTAGCATCCATATGACAAAGAACCCGGGCTGACATGGCTAGTCATGAATCCAAAGTGGAACAAACTTACAGGGACAGGCATCCATGACCCAGCATCGAACGTGTCGGTCATCAACGAGTGAATCCAGGCTGTAGCACTGGGCTAGTAGGACTCCGGTGAACTAGGCTGTAGCGGGCTAACAGGACTCCGGTATTCATCGCGTGACATTTCCCCGAAGGGACAGACACAAGAACGAATAAGGACACATGCCGGCCAGCCTAAGTGTTCCGGAGCAGTAGCAAGCTACCAAGGCTCAGTGGAAGCACTAGGAGACATTTCCCGGTAAGAGAGGCCACTAAGGATAAACAACTAGATAGTCAGATCCCACACATACCAAGCATTTCAATAACATACACACAATATGCTCGATATGTGCAAATACAACATGGCATCACAACATGGCTCTACAACTCAAGTATTTATTCAATAGGCTCCGAGGAGCGAGATATTACAAACATGGGTCTCACGACCCAACATTTAGAGCATACAAGTCAAAGCACAAGCGGAAGCTTAACATGTCTGGGTACAAACATCTATAAATGAAAAGGGCTAAGAAGCCTGACTATCTACCAGATCCTGCCGAGGGCACAAGATCGTAGCTGAGGTAACAAGCTAAACGTTGAAGTCCACGTGGAACTACTAGTGAGACTGAAATCTCTCTGCAAAAACATAAAATAGGCAAATGTGAGTACAAATGTACCTAGCAAGACTTACATCAGAACTAACTACATATGCATCATTATCAACAAAGGGGATGGTGGGGTTTAACTGCAGCAAGCCAGCTTTGACTCGGTGGCTATCCTGAACTACGACTGCAAGTAACTCTTTTGAGGTGGCGCACACGAGTCCACATATTCACCAACCAATACACCACTATGGATCCGCTCCCGTCTCCCTACGAGAACGCCATCCATAGCACTCACGCTTATCTTGCACATTTTAAAGTATCCACTTTCACTTACCTATGAACGGTACAGGCCACCCAGAAGTCCTTTTCCACGGACACGGCTATTCGAATAGATGATGTTAACCCTACAGGGGTGTACTTATTCACACACACTCTCACCACTTACCGCCATTTACACGACATGTACTCGGCAACCTTCAAGCGGAAGCCCAACGTGGGTGTCGGCCACGGCCTACCTAAACACTCAAGTCTCTAGTCCAGGTTTATCTCCTATTCGGGTTCCATCCGCGAGGAGATCCGGCCGGGGTCTCGCTCACAACCCCAAACGATGTGTGCAGGGTTCCTGAGACACCAAACGGGTGCTCGGTACACCGGGCCACGGTGTATCTACCGCATCACATCCCACCCCTCGGGTCAGCACTGCCCACGGCCTCCAACACATATCCTACAAACACCAGAAACTGGTTGCAACTCCTGGACAGAGAACAAGGGTGATTAAGAAGCCGAGAGGGTCCATTGGTTTCGGGCCCAATGTGTGGTAGTAGCTGTTTCATGGATCACAAACATAGAACTTAGTTCTTGAGGACGGCTGCAATGAGACAACCCACCATGTACTCCTACACGGCCTCTCACCGCTACCTTTACCAAATTGTGTTCACACACTTAGCTCACACACAGTAGGACATGTTCACACACCTCTGATTCATCCCCGATGAATTAGACCTGACTCAACTCTAAGCAGTAGCAGGCATGACAAACAAGCATGATTGAGTAGGCATAACAGGGCTCAAACAACTCCTACTCATGCTAGTGCGTTTCATCTATTTACTGTGGCAATGACAGGTCATGCAGAGGATAAAGGGGTTCAGCTACCGCAACAAGTAACAGATGAATCGTTGTTGTCCTAATGCAGTAAAGGAGAGCAGGAGCGAGAGAGTGGGATTGTATCGGAATGAACAAGGGGGTTTTGCTTGCCTGGCACTTCTGAAGATAGCATTGAGTCTTCATCAGTGTCAACGATCACAACATCGGAACATCGTCTACCGAGAGGGGACAAATACCGGCAACAGAGAAGAAATACAATCAATGCAATGCACAATATGATGCATGATCATGAGATGTAAATATGCTGTGTGTTGGGCTAATGCAATTAAAACCAGAGTGGTTTGAGCTTATTTGAATCAAAGATTCAAATACAAGCCTAAACTATGAACTCATATAAGTGCATTATCATGTTTCATCTAAACAGCAAGCTTAGGTTGCTCTAACATGCATGAAACCAGTACAGATGGAAAGGTTGGATTTTTCTGATCATTTTTCATATATAAATTATTTCATTATGAGCTATTGTTGAATTTCTATGATTTTTAGAAGTTTTGGGTATTTTCTAGAATTTCCTGAATAAGAACAAATCCAGTAAAAGATTAATTGCTTCAGCACTGCGTCATGCGTGCGTTAGCAAGTCAACAGCGTTGACCAGGGTCAAACCTGACGTGCGGGTCCCACTGGTCAGTGACTCAGGGCTAGTCCGACTCACAGACAGGTGGGACCAGTCAAACGCCACGTCAGCAAAGTCAATGCTGACACGTGGGGCCACTGTGTTTAGATTAAACTTAAACTATTATTGTTAGCTGGTTAGTTAGGCAGTGGGGCCCGCATGTCAGTGAGCCAGGGGGTTTATTTGGTGGGTCAATTAGCCGCTAAATGATGTGTCCACGTCATCCAGAACGGCGGTTAGCCGCCGGTGCTAATCGGGACACGGCGGGGTTGCCCTTCCGGCCAACTCCGGTGACAAGAGGTCGCGCGGCCGGGCGCGTTGGAATGCCCGCAGCAGGGCGGATCCGATGGTGGTGGTGGCTGGACCTGGGGTGGTCTGTGGCGGCGGCGGCGGCAAGTTGGGCGGCGGCCGGAGTTCGGGCGAACTCGAACCCGTTGCTATGGTGCGTGTGGAGGCCCGGGGTTAACTCCTACAAGCCCTACTAGGTGCGGGGAGGTCAAAGGACAGGACGACGATGTCGTTGCGTGGCCGGAGCCACGTCGGCGGCGAGCTCAGGCGGTGGCGCATGCGGGTGTGCTTGGTGCGGTTGCTATGGCGCGCGGCAGTGAGAACGGAGAGGGGGAGGAGAGGCAGAGGCTCGCAGCGGTCACGGTGAAGCAGACGACGAGGTCGGGGAGGAACCAGAGTGATCGGGGCGGCGAGGGGGATCTCCGGCGGCCGGCGGCAAAGATGACGAAGATGGCAATGATACAGTGCCTCCAGCGGGGCGTGGCTGGACGGAGTGGACAAGGAAGGCATGGCGATGCTCGTGGACACGTCGGAGAGGCTCGGGGATGGCTGCGGCTGCGGCTATGGCGAACGGCGGTGATGGACCCGTTCGGGCATGAGGGGGAGAGGACAAGGGGGAGAGCAGAGGAGGGGAGAGTGGTGTCCAGGGGGCCGAGGTAGCATCGAGGAGAAGACGCGAGGCGTCGCGGTGGCCAGGTGACGCAGGCAGGCAGCCTGGTGGCGTGGCGCCCGCGCGCGTGCCGTGCGCTGTCCCTCCTCTGCCTACTGGCAGAGGTGGGTGACGACTGGCACAGGCCAGTGGGCTGGTCCGTGCTGGGCCAGGGAAGGTGAGCGCCAAGTAAAACCCTCTCTCCCTGCTTTCTGTTTTACTTTTTTATTTGTTTCTGTTCTGTGTTTTGAAATAGTAGAAATACTATTTCATTTAGGAAAAACCTGAAAATATTCAAAGGAACATTTGAAAATATTCTCAACAGCCTAAAAATACCTTCAGGATTATTTGGGCATTTTAAAATATTTATAGGATTCAAATTTCCCAAATGCAAATACTTATGGCTTGGTGCAAAAATCCAGAATAGCCTCCAAAAATATGAAACCATTTTTAGCAGAGGGTTTAGCCAGGACCAAAGATGGTGAACATTTTTGAAGGGCATTTTGGGTTCATTGAAATTCCAACTGTTGGAACCTAGTATTCAAAAGGGGGTGTTGCGGTTTGTTAGTCCCCATTTCAAGTTTAAGAAAAATTTAGACATGATGCACACATGACACTATCCTAGTGCAATGCCAGAAGCTAGGGATGTGACAAGTTATGTAACAAATTTGAAACATGAAGTGTACCTGGCTTGTGCATCCTTATGAGTGGCGGTCGGGGACGAGCGATGGTCTTTTCCTACCAATCTATCCCCCTAGGAGCATGCGCGTAGTACTTGATATTTGATGACTTCTAAATTTTTGCAATAAGTATATGAGTTCTTTTGACTGATGTTGAGTCCATGGATTATACGCACTCTCACCTTTCCGCCTTTGCTAGCCTCTCTAATACCGCGCACTTTTCACCGGTATCATACACCCACCATATACCTTCCTCAAAACAGCCACCATACCTACCTATTATGGCATTTCCATAGCCATTCCGAGATATATTGCCATGCAACTTTCCACCGTTCCATTTATTATGACACGCTCCATCATTGTCATATTGCTTTTTGCATGAACATGTAGTTGACATTGTATTTGTGGCAAGGCCACCTTCATAATTTTCATACATGTCGCTCTTGATTCATTGCATATCCTGGTACACCACCGGAGGCATTCATATAGAGTCATATTTTTGTTTTAAGTATCGAGTTTTAATTGTTGAGTTGTAAGAAAAATAAAAGTGTGATGATCATCATTATTAGAGCATTGTCCCAGTGAGAAAAGGATGATGGAGACTATGATTCCCCCATAAGTCGAGATGAGACTCCGTACGAAAAAAAAGATAGGCCATAAAAAAAGAGGAGAAAAGGCCCAAATAAAAAAAAAGAGAAAAAGAGAGAAGGGACAATGCTACTATCCTTTACCACACTTGTGCTTCAAAGTAGCACCATGATCTTCATTATAAGAGAGTCTCATATGTTGTCACTTTCATATACTAGTGGGAATTCTTCATTATAGAACTTGGCTTGTATATTCCAATGATGGGCTTCCTCAAAAGTGCCCTAGGTCTACCTGAGCAAGCAAGTTGGATGCACACCCACTTAGTTTCTTTTGTTAAGCTTTCATATACTTATAGCTCTAATGCATCCGTTGCATGGCAATCCCTACTCACTCACATTGATATCTATTGATGGGCATCTCCATAGCCCGTTGATACGCCTAGTTGATGTGAGACTATCTTCTCCTTTTTGTCTTCTCCACACAATCCCCATCATCATATTCTATTCCACCCATAGTGCTATATCCATGGCTCACGCTCATGTATTGCGTGAAGGTTGAAAACGTTTGAGATTATTTAAGTATGAAACAATTGCTTGGCTTGTCATCGAGGGTATATAAGTTGGGAACATCTTTGTGTGACGAAAATGAAGCATAGCCTAACTATATGATTTTGTAGGGATGAACTTTCTTTTGCCATGCTATTTTGAGAAGACATGATTGCTTTGATTAGTATGCTTGAAGTATTATTACTTTTATGTCAATATGAACTTTTGTCTTGAATCTTTCGGATCTAAATATTCATGCCACAATTAAGAAGATTTACATTGAAATTATGCCAAAGTATCACTCCGCATCAAAAATTCTTTTTTATCATTTACCTACTCGAGGACGAGCAGGAATTAAGCTTGGGGATGCTTGATACGTCTCCAACGTATCTATAATTTTTGATTGCTCCATGCTACTTTATCTACTGTTTTAGGCAATATTGGGCTTTATTATCCACTTTTATATTATTTTTGGGACTAACCTATTAACTGGAGGCCCAGCCCAGATTTGTTGTTTTATGCCTATTTCAGTGTTTCGAGGAAAAGGAATATCAGACGGAGTCAAAGTGGAACGAAATCAACCGGAGAAGTTATTTTTGGAAGGAAAGCCACCTGATAGACTTGGACTCTACGTCAGAAGATACGGGAGCTGGCCACGAGGGTGGGGGGCGCCCCCCTGCCTCGTGGGGCCCCCGTAGCTCCACCGACGTACTCCCTGCACCCATATATACCTACGTATCTTAAAACTTCCAGAACAGAAGATAGATCGGGAGTTCCGCCACCGCAAGCCTGTGTAGCCACCAAAAACCTCTCGGGAGCCCTTCCCGGCACCCAGCCGAAGGGGGGATCCCATCACCGGTGGCCATCTTCATCATCCCGGCGCTATCCATGACGAGGAGGGAGTAGTTCACCCTCAGGGCTGAGGGTATGTACCAGTAGCTATGTGTTTGATCTCTCTCTCTCGTGTTCTCTCTCATGTTCCCTCTATGGCACGATCTTGATGTATGCCGAGCTTTGCTATTGTAGTTGGATCTTATGATGTTTCTCCCCCTCTACTCTCTTGTGATGAATTGAGTTTCCCCTTTGAAGTTATCTTATCGGATTGAGTCTTTTATGAGAACACTTGATGTATGTCTTGGTGATCAACTTGCGGGTTTCGTGACATTGGGAACCTATGCATAGGGGTTGGCACACGTTCTTGACTCCCCGGTAGTAGCTTTGGGGCATTCTTTGAAGTACTTTTATGTTGGTTGGATGAATCTGAGATTGTGTGACGCATATCGTATAATCATGCCCACGGATACTTGAGGTGACAATGGAGTATCTAGGTGACATTGGGGTTTTGGTTGATTTGTGTCTTAAGGTGTTATTCTAGTACGAACTCTTTTATAGATCGATCCGAAAGAATAACTTTGAGGTGGTTTCGTACCCTACCATAATCTCTACGTTTGTTCTCCGCTATTAGTGGCTTTGGAGTGACTCTTTGTTGCATGTTGAGGGCTTATTATTGTTGAGAGAACTTGCACTAGCGAAAGTATGAACCCTAGGCCTTGTTTCCTATCATTGCAATACCATTTACGCTCACTTTTATCGCTCGTTACCTTGCTGTTTTTATTTTTTCAGACTACAAATACCTTTATCTACCATCCATATTGCACTTGTATCTTCATCTCTTCACCGAACTAGTGCACCTATACAATTTACTATTGTATTGGGTGTGTTGGGGACACAAGAGACTCTTTGTTATTTAGTTGCAGGGTTGTTTGAGAGAGACCATCTTCATCCTACGCCTCCTACGGATTGATAAACCTTAAGGTCATCCACTTGAGGGAAATTTGCTGCTGTCCTACAAACCTGTGCACTTGTAGGCCCAACAACGCCTACAAGAAGAAGGTTGTGTAGTAGACATCAGACACCGCCAAAGGAGTCTGAACTACTGCACGACAGGGTAGCCCGGCCCGTCCGGAGCTTAATTAAAAAGACTCCGGAAAAGTTAAGACAAGCCACATACTGTGGCTCAACCGCTCTGTGGCACAAAACCATTTCTTGCATTTTCTTTGCAGGTTCACCTTTGCGTAGGCCAGGACGGATGGCATGGAAACAGTTCGAACGCGTAAGGGAATCTTTAGATATTCCCCTCGATGATCATCCGACTACACGACGGATCCGCATACAGCTTCATCCCGCCTGGTCTCAGCAGGTTCCGCAGTCATATTTCTTCTCATCACATTGCCTGTACTCATACGCATTGACATATTATTCAAATACAACATATTTGCTATTATTTCTTATTGAAACTCTTTTGTCAAAAGGCAGCGGCCCATCGCGATATGCCTTAATATGCCAGGGGCTTCATCATACCCATAATATGGCAATAAAGTCTGAACACCTTAACGGCAGTTCGGCACCCCGAACTTATAGCATTAAATGCACCAGCTCCAAATCATGTCTTGGGTCAATAGTTGGGTTTGCCCGGCTCCTATGTTTTGGTACCTTACGTTCCTCTATATCGGCTAAGGTAGCACAGGGAGAACTACTGCGATTGTGTCCCAGTTCTTCCGGACGAGCACCTCAGTAGAGAAAGCTGAAAACTGACTATCATGATGCAGCGAGAGCTGGTCAGCTATTCGAGAGGTTGTAAAATCTTTAAGGATTTCTCCCGCATAATGCCATAACCAATGCAGCGTGCGATGGATCAGCTTTTTTCCGATCAGGCGCTTATAGAGCCCCTTGTGCGGTCTTCCAAACATTAGGGGCTGCGCCTACCTTCCTTTTAGAAACTCCTATGGCTAAGTGAGAGTGATAAAGCCTATAGTCCGATTGCCTGGTTCGCTGTGCTGAACACCTCCTTTAGGGACCCCAAACTGGGATAAAGAGTGCTCAGGTTTACCCCGAACAACCCCATACTTACTACGTGGGGGCGGAAGCCGACGACTGGCCAACTCTCAGGATTAGTATATAAAACGGCCGCACAGGAGGAAAAACTTTCAAACAACAAGCAATAAATAATAGAAATGACCTTGTTCAAACATTACAAAGGACAAACATGACCGTATTCATGGAAATATAATGTCCTTGGTGCATTGCTCCACCGCAAGGCGGGCTCCTTTCAAGACACCTTCATAATACAACTCGGGCTTGCGGTGCTCCTTTCCCTCCGGTGGTCCCTCGGTCATTAGCTTTTCCGCATCCATCTTCCCGCAATGCACCTTTGTGCGGGCGAAGGCCATTCGCGCGACTTCTATGCAGACCGACCGCTTGATGACTTCGAGTCGAGGGCAGGCACTCACAAGCCGCTTCACGAGCCCGAAGTAACTGCTTGGAATCGGCTCGGTGGGCCACAGCCGGATAATCAAATCCTTCATGGCTAGCTCGGCCGCCTTATGTAGTTCGACCAGCTGCTTCAGTTGATCGGAGAAAGGCACCGGATAATTCGACGCCAGATACTGCATCCAGAAGAGCTTATCCGCAGTATTCCCCTCTTCGGCTCGGTAGAATTGGGCGGCATCAGAGATGCTGCGTGGCAGCTCCGCAAATACCCCTGGAGAAATCAGAAATTAAACTCTCAACTTGATTTTCTCCTTTCAAATACCCGCTTTGTATAGAAAAAGCCTTACCAGCCGCAATCTTCCTCGCCTCCTGGATTTCCTTCAGGGCACCTTGGGCTCCCTCCCGGGCATCACTTGCGGCTTGGCGAGCCTGGGAGAGTTTGGATTCTTTCCATGATACATTCTACTCCAAGGTCTCACACTTCTTCACGGCCTCTTGAAGCTCCCGCTCAGCCTCAATAACTCTGGACTCATGCTTCTCAAGGAGAGCCTGCTCTATGGCGGCCTTCTTCTCGGCTTCGGCCACAACCTTTTTAAGAGCCTCAATTTCGGCCGTCGCCCCTAGAGCACATTATAAAAATATTTTCATCATGCACACTTATTCATTTGTGCTAAACAAACAAGGTTTTTATATACCTTGGTTGTCCTCCAGCTGTTTCTGCACTCGGCCAAGTTCTCCTTCGGCCTGCTCAAGACTATGCCTCAGTCCGGATACTTCCACAACATGAGAGGTGGCAGACGTTGCAGACGCCTGCTTATTAAAAAGAGGTAGAGGTCATCAAGTAAGTCTCCTATGAACATACATTTGATCCTCTGCCCGGTCCTTTCCTTCACCGAACAGTGTATCAGGGGCTGCTATCTATACCATGACACTCTTTCAAACCTCATAAAACATACCTCAAAACCTCTCATGAGGATGATACAGGATTCATTCAGTCCACTCTCGGTGGACTGAATCTTATCAATCACCGCACTCATAAGGGCACGGTGTTCATCAATGATGGAGGCGCTTTTCAGCACCGCTAACAAAGCATCCGTCACCTCTAGTTGGACAGAGGTTGCCGGAGGAACAGACACACCCCCTTCAGTCGACGGAGGCCGCCTGTCTGATTCTGGGGCCTTATGGGTCTCCAGTACCATGTTCGGCTGGGGGCCAGATTCAAAACGACCCCCGCCATCGACATCCACGGGAGCCTTCACTCCCGTGTGTCCGGACCCTGAAGTTCGGCTTCCTGGCGCCGCCTTCGCGATCTCCCCTCCCCCTCCGTGGCCCGGGTCCCTCTAGGACGTAACCTCGGTACCATTCACATGTCTGGGGGAGGGGGCCTTCGGGGGTGTCCCGCTCTCCATAGCATCCGAACCCAGCAAATCCTCCGACGAGGATTGTTCGACGCGGGACCTCGCAGGACTGTAAAAAGTATGGCTCAGATTAAAATGTTACGCCATGTCAAGTCTGGACACATAAGTATGTTCGGATTTTATACTCACGAGTTCACCAGGGGCTAGGCCATGGGATC
The DNA here is from genome assembly GCF_018294505.1 of Triticum aestivum. Taxonomy (NCBI): domain Eukaryota; kingdom Viridiplantae; phylum Streptophyta; class Magnoliopsida; order Poales; family Poaceae; genus Triticum; species Triticum aestivum. The sequence continues at coordinate 711,744,356 of NC_057801.1, forward strand.
CCACTCCGGGATGCTATCGGCGGTGGTAGTGGACTCCTCTGGATGGGGAGTTCTTCCCCTTTTAGGAGACTCGGCCTCCAAGGATGTGGAGGCTGTCCTTTTCTTTCTTCCCCCGCGGGGGATTCGTCTTCCTCCTCCTCTCCGTCCTCTTCGGAGGAAGAATGGGCATTGGAGTCTTCGGATTTTGTGTCCGAGGCACCACGACGACGGAGGCCGCCCTTGGTCTTCTTGGCCTCCTTTTCGGCCTTCTTCTTTGGTGCCTTATAAGGCGCCGGGACCAGCATCTTCATCAGAAGTGGGCAGGCCGGTTCTTCTGGCAGCGGAGCCGGACAGTAGATCCGCCCCGCCTTCTTCGCCCAGCCCTAGGAAATTGATGGGAAATATGTTAAGCATTTTCCTAAGGATATGCAAATAAAACATATGAATTGTCAACATATAGTTACTTACCGAACTTGCAGGGTGGGACAGTTGGTACCCGCGGTCCTCGGCGGAGTCCGACCACGATTTTCCGGACTTAAAAAGCACCTTCCAGATGTCCTTATGCATGGAGCCAAAGATCTCTAGCAGGGTCTGGTGATTGGACGGGTCGAACTCCCATAGATTGCAAGCCCGGTGTTGACAAGGTAGAATCCGGCAAACTAACATCACCTGGACTACTTTGACGAGCTTGATATTCTTGTCTTCCATATCTTGGACACGCGTCTGGAGCACCGATAGTTCGTCAGATGAAGCCCAGTTCAGGCCCTTCTTGGGCCAGGACGTGAGTCGTAGAGGGACTCCAGATCTGAATTCCGGAGCAGCGGCCCATTCTTTGCCGCGCGTCTCAGTGATGTAAAACCACTGCTGCTGCCACTCCTTGATGGAATCATTGAAAGTACCCGTTGGCCATGTATGTTGGGCATCTTTCTCACCATGGCGCCTCCGCACTCGGCGTGCTCACCGCTCACTACCTTGGGCTTCACGTTAAAAACCTTTAGCCATAAGCCAAAGTGTGGCGGGATGCGAAGAAAGGCCTCACACACGATGATGAATGTTGAGATGTTGAGGAAGGAATTTGGGGATAGATCATGAAAATCAATCCCGTAATAATACATGATGCCACGAATGAACGAATGAAGGGGAAACCCTAGACCGCGGACAAAATGAGGGAGGAATACCACCCTCTCGTGGGGTTCCAGAGTGGGAATGATCGGGAATGATCTATCCCGCCGTCGGAAGACGGTGGCCAATTCTCTTGGCCAAATACCCGCCCCCCGAAGTTTTTTGATATCCTTCTCCCGGACGGTAGAGGCCATCCAATTGCCTCCTGCTCCGTATTCGGACATTTTCAGGAAACCTTTTTGGGGCAGAGAAGAGGAGCGCTTGGGCAGTAGGGTTCGAGTGAAAAGGAATGGATGAGCAGAGGAGGGTGTGGGTGAAAAAGGGAGTTCTTATCCCCTTATAAAGGTAGCAGAGATCCCGCGCCTCCCCAGTTGCCCATTAAAATCGCTTATTCCCCAAGTGCCATGATTGATGGCACGGTTGGGTTACCCACACCCGTATTGATGAGAATCCCGTGATAAGGGGACACGGTCTCTGCTTCGACGAGAAATGCCGATAAAATTGCCTCGCGATATGTGCGGTGGCAGGTTGTGAAGAACAGTTCGAATAATGACCGGGATTTGGCATGATGTCATGTTATGAAAAGCTGCCAGCAGATTAGATTTGTGGAATATTATGCTCTCTATGGTGGTAGGTGGAATTTGTTTTGCAGAGCCGGACACGATCCTCGTGTTCAAAATCTTCTATGGAGTATTCGGAGAAGGAACTCACCTTGAAATGCCGAAGACAATCTACACGCCGGACTCATTGTCATTGAAGCCTGGTTCAGGGGCTACTGAGAGAGTCCGGGATTAAGGGGTCCTCGGACAGCCGGATTATATACTTTGGCCGGAATGTTGGACTATGAAGATACAAGATTGAAGACTTCGTCCCGTGTACGGATGGGACTCTCCTTTGCATGGAAGGCAAGCTTGGCAATTCGGATATGTAGATCTCCTTCTCTGTAACCGACTTTGTGTAACCCTAGCCCCCTCTGGTGTCTATATAAACCGGAGGGTTTAGTCCGTAGGACAAGAACAATCATAATCATAGGCTAGCTTCTAGGGTTTAGCCTCTACGATCTCGTGGTAGATCAACTCTGTAATACTCATATCATCAAGATCAATCAAGCAGGAAGCAGGGTTTTACCTCCATCGAGAGGGCCCGAACCTGGGTAAAAAATCGTGTCCCCTGCCTCCTGTTACCATTAGCCTTAGATGCACAGTGCGGGAGCCCCTACCCGAGATCCACCGGTTTTGACACCGACATTGACCGTGGTGAAGGCGCGCGGTCGCATTCTCCAGTACCTCGGCAGCGGTGGGGGTGGCGGCAGCTGTTCGTCGTCCTGGAGCGCCATGCCGGCCAGGAGTATGCCGACAAGGAGCAGCGCCGGCCGAACATGGAGCTGCTCTTACAATCATATAATGGAGAATGGTGATTAGCACGGTGAACATGATTTTAGTCGGTAAGTGTAATCCTATTCCAAAGTTTATTAATGTTATACCCCTTTGTGGCAACAACAGGATTGCATCTGAGTTTGGTAAATGAATTTGAAGCAATTGCGTGCGTCCGTGGCATCAGAACCTATCATCTTTTATTGGACTGAGATACTTGCTTTGTTGTACTTCATACTTGAGTGGACTGTTGTAACCTTGTAATATTTGTTCTAGCTTTAAGCTTAGAGCATCTCCAACAGATGGTCCAAATTTTGGCTGTCCAAACAGGTGATGGTCCAAATTTGGAGCACCAAAAAGTGCGTTTTACATCTCCGAAAAAGGCTCAACTCCACCGGGTGGTCCAAAATGGAGATGTAAACAGAGAGTAACTCCAACAGATGGTCCAAAACAAAGATGCAAAACCAGACGGCGCCCGTGCGGCTGTTGTTTAGCCACTGCACAGCCGCAGTTTTGCGTTCAATATCACTTCAAATTTGAAATAAAGTGCATCATCCATCATAGTTCAAATCATAACAAAAGTGCATCATCATCATCATCATCATAGTTTGAAATCCGTCTACTAAAAGTGCAACATCCCAATCAAAGTTTTTTGGCCTACATATTGAAATACACATGAATATCATTCATGTGGATCATCAACACCACCGGGGTTGTAAACCGTGGTACGATCATCATCATCACTGGCTTCTTTGCCGATGTTGTGAAGCGGTGAAGTATCATTGCCGAGAGCACGACCGAAAGGACCTTCTACAATAAAACAACCAACACGTCATCATCAAAATGTGAAACAATCTAATATTTGGAAAAACACGCACGAAGAGGAAATATTTACCAATCACTATCACCGCAACCACTTGGGTTCATGCGAGCAACATTTGACAAGCAACCGACCCACTTTTGGCATTCGACGTTGATGGCGGACCAATGTTAGCGAATAGAGTCGCTCGAACGGAAGTGACAACTTGTGTTGCGCTCATCGAAGTAATCCTTGATGCGTTGCCAATAGGTGTTAACCGTTTGGTCGCTTCCATCGGATGCATCTTGAGAGACTTTCTTCCATGCAGTGCATATCAACACATCCTCCGCATTGGTATAATTTCCACTTCTTCCCTTCGCAATAAAGCCCTCATCGTCCATGTCAAGATTGTCATCACCATATTGAGTGTCGTG
>NC_057801.1:711748179-711787286 GCF_018294505.1 Triticum aestivum
CCGAGGACGGGTATGCGAGTAACACACACTAGTTTACCCAGGTTCGGGGCTCTCCGGAGAGATGATACCCCTACTCCTGCATGTGTGTATGTATGTGGCATATCTCAGTACAGAGTGCTCCTAGAGCTGTATCTCTGCTCATTGCCATAGGCATCTGGCTTTACATATGCAGGTGGCCGGATGAGCACAAGTGTGTGCATGGCCGTGGCTAGTGGCCGCATGAAATGGGTGAGTGTGTGTGCGCGCTAGCTAGCTATCTTTCTAGCTAGCATGCATGCGTTGGTTCTCCTCCCTGATGGATGGATGGCTTGCTTTATAGTGTGGCTAGCTTACTATCTAAGCTAAGTGGTGGACAAGGCATGGTGGATGTCAAGCTTGTCCCCTGAGTCACTTCATAAATAGTGCCCAAGGACAAGTGACACTATACATGATGGATGGGGTGATGCATGCATAGTGCTGAGGTACAACCATCTCGTCGGGGTCGCGTCGGGCTGCAGTTGACTTCGGGCAGCCAGCTGGTTGGCGCAGTCGGCAGCCGGCCGGGTGGAGCAGTTGGACGGGGAGCCGACAGGAGCGGCCGGGCAGTCGGACTGAGGGGCTTTGCTAGCCCCAATGTCTTGAATTATTGTCTCGCCGTCTTTGGGGTACCTGTGGTCAATTACCCCGACATTGGGTTTCATATTCTTGTGACACATACTCGTGCGACACAAAATCATCATTTGCCACATTTGTTGCATGCGAAAAAGCTTTGACATCAAGACTACAATTGAATGTACAAACATTCAACATCACTTCAATTTGAACCACAAACGAAAGCAAAAAATATTTTTTTTACCTTTGCGACATTTCATCGAACATGTTGGAGGCGGTGGCCGTCGGCGTGGCCAAATCTTCCTCCACTGCTGGCGGTGGCGGCAGCGGAGGTGGATGAAAGGCCGCGGCCGAGGCTTCTTGGCTGCTAGAGGACGCGGCCGGCCCTAGCTGCGAGTCGTCGGCCCAAGCCGCCGTGGCTGCTTTGAAGTTTTGGCCGGCCGCGCCGCAGTTTCGGCTGGGTTCCAGTTGCGATTAGCCGCTCGTTTTCGTACCTTCAGCGCCTCCGTAGGAACGGCCAACGCAGGGACAGCGCGAATCCGGGGTGGCGGGCGGGGGGGGGGGCATGGATGCAGCGGCGGAGGGCGAGTTCGCCCTGGCGGTAGCAGCAGCGACAACGTGGGTCAGCCCACCGGCTGCAGCGGTGGTGGAGAATGCGGCGGGATCATCGGCTTCGGCCATGGCGACGGCGGAAGGCGGGCGACGGCGGACGGGTGGGTCGTGGGCGGGCGGATGCAAGGTGAAAGGCGGATGAAGTGGCGGTTGGGCGTTTGGCGGGCGGCCGTGATTTTGGACCAATTGCATCTCGTGATGTAAATTACATCACAAAGTTTTCAATTTTACATCACCAGGAGACCACAGTCTATTTTTTTTACATATAGACCGTCTGTTGAAGCAACGTTTTTCTTGCCTCAAACGGTTCAAAAGTTATATTATTTTTACATCTGGACCATCTATTGGAGATGCTCTTACCCTACAAGAGGGGTAGATTTTCTGACGATGCTCTGCTTCCTGTAGCCGTGATGTCACCGCCGAATCCTTGACAAATGGTAAAACATTGACTAAAAAAACCAAGATGCATAGGTTTTTGTGAAAGTCAAACTTTGCCAACTTTGACCAAATGTATAGAGAAAACTGTCTACATCTATAATACCAAACATGTACATTCTAAAAATATAACTCATGATGTATCCAATGATATGCATTTGGTATTCTAGATGTACCTACTTTTCTCTATAAACATGGTCAAAGTTTGTAATGTTTGACTTTTGTAAAAATCTATAGGCACTACATTAAGGAACGGAGGGAGTATGAAACTTGAAAAAATAAATCTGAAACACATTTCTGAACCTTTGGGTCAATACTAAAAAACCGAGACCAATCCAGATTAGACTAGCCTGTTGGCATTTTTTATAGAAGAAAACTCCGTGAGCACCAAAGGCTCAAGCCGAGACTTGAACCCAATTGGGTTGGCTGTGAACTCCCGCACCTTGCCAACTGAGCTACGCCCAGTTCTCTGGGTCAGCACTACAAACGATGATAAGGCAGAGGTGCCTGGGAGAGTCTTCACAAAATGTATTTTTTTAAAAGTTACATATAATGATATCACTAGTTAAGGAACACCCCTTCTCAACAGTGAAATCCATGAAACCACCACAATTGTACACCACTTTCGTTTTATTAGCAAGATACACCAAACGCAGTTAATCTTTGACAAAAAACACTAAATGCCCATTGACCTAGGTTGTGACATGGCAAATGGCACACATTGCAAAGAGCAGACGATATTGGGTGATGGTCGTTAACTGACAAAGCGTTAAGATGACTAAAGGGCTCACCCGTCAGTATGTTCCCACACCGTCACCGAGTACGAACTAGGGTTGGAGTGCTGAACCACCCGACCACAGATGAGATGTAGTGGTGAGTTTGGTAAGGAGATGCCAGCTAGGAGTGAACTTGTGGCGGAGTCGTCCCCGGTGATCATGGCGCATTGAGCGCTTTTGTGGTGGCGGGAGTTTTTGATCGTCTTCATGGAACTAAACCTGCAAGTGCAATGCTGGAACGTTTGTGGCTTGAACAATCCAGCTAAAAGAAAGGCGGTGAGGGAGTTTGTGAACTCGGCAAGAGCAAACATGGCGTATTTGCAAGAGACCAAATTAGATGCAATTGATCGCTTTTGTGTTATGTAATGTCCGGGGCTGTCATTTGACGGCTTTGCTTATTTGCCGGCGTCTGACACTCGAGGTGGTGTTCTTCTTGCTTGGTATAATATGGTCATGGATGTGGACAACATCTCCCTTGATACCATTTTCCTTACAGGTCTGGTCCATAACAAGGATGGAGCACATTGGTGGATCTCGGTTGTGTATGGTCCCCAAGGATATGAGCTCAAGACCACATTTTTGGAGGGGTTGAAATCTAGAAGGGAGGTATGTCAGGGCCCATGGATGGTTCTTGGGGATTTCAACATGATCCTTAGAGTTTCGGAGAAGAACAATACCAACTTCGAACCGGGGTATAATGCGTAAACTTATGGATTTCGTCGATGAGCATGAGATCAAAGAGCTTTACATGCACGGCAAAAACTACACCTAGAGGAATGAGCATGACGAGCTGGTCATGACCAAAATCAATAGGGTGCTGGTTTTGGTTAATTGGGAACTACACTTTGCTGACTGTTTGCTCCAAGCCCTATCGTCGAACGTCTCGGATCATGCGCCGCTTCTATTATCTACTATGTTCCGTTCTGCCCCAAGAAGAGATTTAGGTTTGAGTTGTTCTGGACCAAGTTGGATGGGTTCCTGGATGTGGTGTGTGATTCTTGGGTGTGTGATGAAGGCATTGTTGATCCCTTCAAGCGCCTAGATGCCTTGCTCTGGAACACATCTCATGTTTTACAAGCTTGGCGTCAAAGGAAGGTGGGCAACATCAAAAACAGATGGCAGTTGCTAACTATGTCATTCTATGTCTCGATCGATATCAAGAGCAAAGACTCGTCACTGCCGAGGAGCTTTGGTTAAGGAGAACTCTGAAGTTGGCCCTGTTGGGTCTCGCTTCCCTTGAACGTACCATTGAGAGACATAGATCGCGATTAAGGTGGCTCAAGCAGGGAGATGCTAACTATTGGGGAACATTGCATGGAAAAATTCTATGCACACGCAAGATCTATTCATGGAGATGCGTAGCTACGAGAGAGGAGAGCATCTTCATACCCTTGAAGATTGCTAAGCGGAAGCGTTTATCAACGCGGTTGATGTAGTCGTACACCTTCACGATCCATCCCGATCAAGTACCAAACGCACGACACCACCACGTCCAGCACAAGTTCAGCTCGATGACATCCTCGCCTTCTTGATGCAGCAAGAGGGGCGAAGTAGTAGATGAGTTCTGATAGCAAGACGGCGTGGTGATGGTGTTGGTGAAGAACAATCTCCGCAGGGCTTCGCCAAGCACAATGGAAACTATGACAGATGATAAACTAGAGGGTCGGGGTTGCTGGCACACGGCTTGGTGTATCTTTATGTGTTCCAGGTGCTAGCCCTGCCCTTCTATTGATATGTTGAGCCCTGGGGTAGAAACTTGGAGGGAAAGCCTCCTCAAAGTCGGTTTTGCCCGCAAGGCAAGAGTCGTACCCGGACTCCAAGACCAAACGCCAGGGTCCTTAGCATCTGGCCCCAGATGCCAGTGTCCCTCGCGTATGGCCCCTGGCCTCCGCAAAACTTCCTTTTGTACTTTCCAAAAGCCTCATGGGCTTTACCGCTTAGCCCAAACAAAGTGTTCTCGTACCCAAACATTTCAGGAAACATCTGAAACCCCTTCCGATGAATTCCGGAACCCTTCCGGAGACTAAACACTATTTACACATTTATCAATCTTTACCTCCGGACTATTCCAGAGCTCCTTGTCATGTCTGTGATCTCATCCGGGACTCCGAATAATGTTCGATCACCAACATACATAACTCATATAAAACTAAATCATGAACGAATGTTAAGCGTGCGGACCCTACGGGTTCGAGAATAATGTAGAAATGAACGAGACGCTTCTCCAGTCAATAACCAATACCAGGACCTGGATGCCCATATTGGTTCCTACATATTCTACGTAGATCTTTATTGGTTGAACCTTTATGACAAAATAGGTAGTTCCCTTTGTCCGTCGGTATGTTACTTGCCCGAGATTCGATCGTCGGTATTTCCATACCTAGTTCAATCTCATTACCGGCAAGTCTCTTTACTTGTTCCATAATACCTCATCCCGTAACTAACTCCTTAGTCACTTTGCTTGCAAGCTTCTTGCGATGTTGTATTACCGAGAGGGCCCAGAGATACCTCTTTGTCATACGGAGTGACACATTCCAGTTTCGATCCATGCCAACTCAACAGACACCTTTGGAGATACCTGTAGAGCACCTTTATGATCACCCATTTATGTTGTGACGTTTGATGGCAAACACGGCATTCCTCCGGTGTCCGGGAGTTGCATGATCTCATGGTCGAAGAAACATGTATTTGACATTAAGAAAGCAGTAGCAATAAACTGAACGATCATATGCTATGCTAACGGTTGGGTCTTGTCCATCACATCATTGTCCTAATGAAGTGATCCCGTTGTCAAATGACAACTCATATCTATGGTTAGGAAACCTTAACCATCTTTTGATCAATGAGCTAGTCTAGTAGAGGCTCACTAGGGACACGGTATTTCTTTATGTGTCCAAACTTGTATTTAAGTTTCCGATCAATACAATTCTAGCATGAATAATAAACCTTTATCATGAATAAGGTAATATAATAATAACAACTTTATTATTGTCTCTAGGGCATATTTCCATCACTAACACCAAGCTCTTTCAGCTTGTGGCTAATGGTAAGCACACAAAGAATTTCATCCCTCACATCAATATCAGAGATGAATTAATCACAAACCTAGTGCACAAGGAGGAGGCTTTTACATTGCTTATGAGCAGTTACTTGGCATGACAAATGCTAGGCAGGACAGTCTGGATCTTGACTTCCTTGGGGTGTAGCCATGTGATCTTCAACAGATGGAGGATATCTTTACCGAGGAAGAAGTGTGGAACACAATCAAAGAGATTCCTTTCGATCGTGTGTAGGGCTGGACGGGTTTATAGGCGCGGGGTCAAACGGTTTTATAGGCGGGAGAGGAGAACGTGGTCAGCTCCTGCTTTCTTAATGTCAAAAACTACATGTTCCTCCTCTGCCGCCTTGATAATAACTGAGGCGGTAGAGGAGAACGTGGTCAGCTCCTTCCATGGTATCAAAACTATGTAAAGTCTATCTATTTATGCAGATGATGTATCCTAGCTTGTTCATCAGACCATCGGAGACATATCTTAACTTTATTAGGTGCACCTTGCAAGCATTCAGAGATGCATCGGGACTGAGGGTAAATTACAGGAAATCATCGGTCATACTCATTCGGGGAAGTGATCAGGATAAGATCAGAGTGGTTACAATGTTGCAGTGTTGCATCAATGAATTTCCGTGTAGATATATGGGGATTCTATCGGCAATTCATCAACTCATGAGAAACAAGTGGCAACTGATGTTGGATCGGGCAAAGAAAATAGTCCCGACATGGCAATGAGGTTTGATTACGAGTCATGGGAAACTAATTCTTGTCAAATATGTCATGTTCGCGAGGCCAATTCATCACTTCATGGTGATGAATGCGCCACTATGGGTCTACGAAGATCTGAACGAATGGATGCCATCCTTCTTCTGGACAGCCAAAGAGAAGGCGAACGGCGGGCAATGCTTGGTAGCCTCGAACACCAAATGCAGGCGGGTCTGTTATGGAGGTCTGGGAGTAAAAAATATGTAGATAACAACCCTAGGGTTGCATGTGAGATGGGAATGGCTGACGAGATCAGATCTGGAGAGACCATGGCAAGGTATCCCCTTGGTCGACAAGGAGGCAAGACATGTTTTCGATGGCCTTGTCAGGATCACTATCAGAGATGTCACGACGATTCTATCTTGGCGGGACAAGTGGATCCATGGCTTTGCCGCTTCCGGCATCGCCCCCCTGGTGGTCGGATGTGTGGATCAGTGTACTAGGAACAAGCGTACCATCCAACAAGCCCTTCTTGGCACTGGTAGGGCACTTGACATGCAGGGAGAACTATCATTCACAGCGTACATTCAACTCCTGCATCTACAGCATGTGATCACCATAGTCCATTGAGACCCGACTGTGGAAGATATCTTTGGTCGTGCGCTACGTGAGGCTCTTACACCGCCAGATTGGTTTATAACACGCTATGCCAAGGCCTACAACATGTTCCTTTTGCTGCTTGCATTTGGCGGAGTTGGGTGCCGCTGAAATGCAAAATCCTCACTTGGTTGGCGGTGCAACACCGGATTTGGCTTCTGGCCGCCGTGCTCGGCACGGACTGCAAGATAGTTCCTCTACATGCTACACTTATCTACATGACGAAGATAATGCGGAGCACATTTCACATTCAATGTGGGCAAGCTAGGTAAGTTTGCCACCGATGATTGATGGATCTTAACCTCAACGTACACTGCTCGGAGCTGGATGATATCTTCCTGAAGGAAATATGCTCTAGAGGCAATAATAAAGTTATTATTTATTTCCTTATTTCATGATAAATGTTTATTATTCATGCTAGAATTGTATTAATCGGAAACTTAGTACATGTGTGAATACATAGACAAAACATATTGTCCCTAGTATGCCTCTACTTGACTATCTCATTAATCAAAGATGGTTACGTTTCCTAACCATAGACATGTGTTGTCATTTGATGAACGGGATCACATCATTAGGAGAATGATGTGATGGACATGACCCATCCGTTAGCTTAGCATTATGATTGCATTGCTACTGCTTTCTTCATGACTTATACAAGTTCCTTAGACTATGAGATTATGCATCTCCTGAATACTGAAGGAACACTTTGTGTGCTACTAAATGTCACAACGTAAATGGGTGATTATAAAGGCTCTCTACAGGTGTCTCCGAAGGTGTTTGTTGGGTTGGCATAGATCGAGATTAGGATTTGTCACTCCGTGTTTCAGAGAGGTATCTCTGGGACCTCTCGGTAATACTCATCACTATAAGCCTTGCAAGCATCGTGACTTATGAGTTAGTTGCGGGATGAAATATTATGGAACGAGTAAAGATTCTTGCCGGTAACGAGATTGAACTAGATCAAATCTCGGGCAAGTAACATACCGATGACAAAGGGAACAACGTATGTTGTTATGCAGTTTGATCGATAGCGATCTTCGTAGAATATGTAGGAACCAATATGAGCATCCAGATTCCGCTATTGGTTATTGACCGGAGACGTGTCTCGGTCATTGAGGGAGTCCTGGATTAGGGGGTGTCCGGATGGCCGGACTAAGACCTTTGGCCGGACTCCCGGACTATGAAGATACAAGATTGAAGACTCCCTCCCGTGTCCGGATGGGACTTTCCTTGGCGTGGAAGGCAAGCTTGGCGATACGATATGAAGATCTCCTCCCATTGTAACCGACTCTGTGTAACCCTAGCCCTCTCCAGTGTCTATATAAACCGGAGAGTTTTAGTCCATAGCACCAACAACAATCATACCATAGGCTAGCTTTTAGGGTTTAGCCACTCCGATCTCGGGGTAGATCTACTCTTGTACTACCCATATCATAAATATTAATCAAGCAGGAGTAGGGTTTTACCTCCATCGAGAGGGCCCGAACCTAGGTAAAAACATCGTGTCCCTTGTCTCCTGTTACCATCCGCCTAGACGCACAGTTCGGGACCCCCTACCCGAGATCCGCCGGTTTTGACACCGACATTGGTGCTTTCATTGAGAGTTCCTCTGTGTCGTCGCCTTTAGGCCTGATGGCTTCTTCGCTCGTCAATTGCGACGCGGTACAGGATGAGACTTTTCTCCCCGGACAGATCTTCGTATTCGGCGGCTTCACACTGCGGGCCAACTCGTTTGGCCATCTGGAGCAAATCGAAAGCTACGCCCCTGGCCATTAGGTCAGGTTTGGAAGCTTAAACTACACGGCCGACATCCGCTGGGACTTGATCTTCAACGGATTCGAGCCACAACCGGGCGTGCCGCACTGTCACGATGGGCATGATTTAGCTCTGCTGCCGGACAACGCCCAGAGCGTCGCTCAGGTGTCTGCTCCGACCATTAGCTCGGAGCCCATTGCGCTAGTCGGGGATGGGCGGTTGGACGCCGCCCCGGAAGCTGCAACCTCTACGGTGATAGAGCCGGATACCAGCCTAGTCCTTTGCAAGGCCCGTGCCTCCAAGGTGCCGGACTCCGCTCCGGACTCCGTAAATCCCGCACCTCTTCCGATCAAGCCCGATTGGGCTCCGGTCATGGAGTTCACTGCCGCGGACGTCTTTCAGCACTCGCCTTTTGGTGATATCCTGAATTCATTAAAGTCTCTCTCTTTGTCAGGAGAGCCCTGGCCGAACTACGGCCAACATGGTTGGGATGTGGACGACGAAGAAATTCGAAGCCCACCCACCACCCACTTCGTAGCCACTGTCGACGATTTAACCGACATGCTCGACTTTGACTCCGAAGACATCGACGGCATGGACGCCGATGAAGGAGACGATCAAGAACCAGCACCTATAGGGAACTGGTAAGCCACCTCTTCATATGACATATACATGGTGGACACCCCTAAAGCGGGGGATGGCGAGGAAAAAATGGAGGATGATCCCACCAAGAAGCAACCCAAGCACCGACATCAGCGGCGCCGCTCTAAGTCCCGCCAAAGCAAAAACGGCGATTCCGGCACTGGAGATAACAACACGCCGGACAGTGCCGAAGACAACCCCCTCCAGCAGGATTCAGTGCAGGAGGACGAAGGAGCCAGCCCTCATGAGAGAGCGTCCGACAGAGAGGTCGAGGACGACAATTATATGCCTCCCTCCGAAGACGAGGCAAGCCTCGACGACGACGAATTCGTCGTGCCAGAGGATCCCGTCGAACAAGAGCGTTTCAAACGCAGGCTTGTGGCCACGGCAAGAAGCCTCAAGAAGAAACAGCAGCAGCTTAGAGCTGACCAAGACTTGCTAGCCGATAGATGGACCGAAGTCCTGGCGGCCAAAGAGTATAAACTAGAACGCCCCTCCAAGAGCTACCCAAAGCGCAGGCTGCTACCCCAACTTGAGGAGGAAGCAACTAAACCTACATCATCAACGTACGATGCGCCCGATCGGCCACCCCGCGGCCGCGATAGAGAGGCCTTCAGGCCCTCGACCCAAGCCGCACCCTGGCACCGCTCAAAACATACCAGAGTACGGGGAGACGCAATAGACCTGCGAGATATCTTGGAGAATAAGGCAAGGCAAACAAGATGGATCTACGGATCGCATGGGCGCCCCGCTTCACGTGACGCTAGCCGTCACGCCGGACATAATAAGTACGGCCCGGCCGAATATAACAGACCAAGCTCATCCGAGCTATGTCGTGATATAGCCCAGTACAGGGGCGCCGCACACCCACTATGCTTCATAGACGAAGTAATGGATCATCAAATCCCCGAGGGCTTCAAAGTCGTAAACATCGAATCATAGGATGGCACAACAGATCCTGCGGTATGGATTGAGGATTATCTCCTTCATATCCACATGGCCCGTGGTGATGATCTACACGCCATCAAATACCTCCCGCTCAAGCTTAAAGGACCAGCACGACATTGGCTTAACAGCCTGCCAGCAGAGTCGATTAGTTCTTGGGAGGACCTGGAATCCGCATTCCTTGACAACTTCCAGGGCACTGATGTGCGACCACCAGACGCTGATGACCTAAGCCACATAATCCAGCAGCCAGAGGAATCGGCCAGACAATTCTAGACACGGTTCCTAACCAAGAAAAACCAAATAGTCGATTGTCCGGACGCCGAGGCCCTTGCAGCCTTCAGGCACAACATCCGAGACGAATGGCTTGCCCGGCACCTAGGACAGGAAAAGCCGAAATCTATGGCAGCCCTCACGACACTCATGACCCGCTTTTGTGGGAGAGAAGACAGCTGGCTAGCTCGTAGCAATAACATAACCAAGAGCCCCGGCAATTCGGATACCAAGGATAACAATGGCAGGTCACGTCGCAACAAACATAAGCGCCGCATTAACGACGACAATACTGAAGATATGACAGTCAATGCCGGATTCAGAGGCTCTAAACCCGGTCAACGGAAGAAGCCATTCAAAAGAAACCCCCCGGGCCCCTCCAGCTTAGACCGGATACTCGACCGCTCGTGCTAGATACACGGCACCCCCGAACAGCCAGCCAATCACACCAACAGGGATTGTTGGGTGTTCAAGCAGGCAGGCAAGTTAAGTGACGAAACCAGAGACAAGGGGCTACATAGCGATGACGAGGAGGGGCCCCGGCCGCCGAACAACAAAGGACAGAAGGGATTTCCCCCGCAAGTTCGGACGGTGAACATGATATACGCAACCCACATCCCCAAAAGGGAGCGGAAGCATGCTCTCAAGGACGTCTATGCGTTGGAGCCAGTCGCCCCAAAGTTCAACCCATGGTCCTCCTGCCCGATCACCTTCGATCGAAGGGACCATCCCACCAGCATCCGTCACGGCGGATTCGCCGCATTGGTCCTAGACCAAATTATCGACCGATTTCACCTTACCAGAGTCCTAATGGATGGCGGCAGTAGCCTGAACCTGCTTTACCAGGACACAGTGCAAAAAATGGGCATCGATCCTTCAAGGATTAAACCCACAAAGGCAACCTTCAAAGGCGTCATACCAGGTGTAGAGGCCAGCTGTACAGGCTCGGTTACACTCAAAGTGGTCTTTGGATCCCCGGATAACTTTCGGAGCGAGGAGTTAATCTTCGACATAGTGCCATTCCGCAGCGGCTATCACGCCCTGCTTGGACGAACCGCATTTGCAAAATTCAATGCGGTGCCGCACTATGCATATCTCAAGCTCAAGATGACAGGACCTCGCGGAGTCATGATGGTAAACGGAAACGCCGAACGCTCTCTCCGTACGGAGGAGCACACGGCGGCCCTGGCGGCGGAAGTACAGAGTAGCCTCTCAAGGCAGTTCTCCAATCCAGGCGTTAAACGTCCGGACAACGTCAAGCGAGCCCGAAGTAACCTACAACAAATCCGGCTGGCACGTTCTGAGCAAGCATAGTAGTGTGGCCCCAACCCCAGCCCCCGCCAAATGGCGATACTGGTACCACGCGTACATAATTACGCCTTAGAGATACCATGGGCATAAGGGGAGGGGCACAACTACGGCACGCCCAGAATGCGGCTCAACCGCACTAAGGGGCTCCCTATTTCGCCGTTTTCCTTTTTACACACTTCCAGGACCCAACTATTCGGAAGGCCTGTCCGACAATACACTTGCCGAACCCACGATGCAAAAGCCAGGGAGAGAACAAGCCACGTCAAGCGTCCAGGTGGTCTCTATAACGAGTTTAATACCTGTTTTACTTACAATCCCGCAGCTTGCCCCTGGAGGGGAATATGTCAAATACTCCCATGTCTTGCTTATTGCACTTCTTGTATCGTTCTGCTTTCGCAGCAGCCCTTTTTTCATAAACAATATATAGCTCTTATCTATTATTGTACTTATCTATTTTTTAATATACAAATATGTTCAGTCATGACATTCTGCAACCGTACACTTTGGTTCGGACAATACACAAGGGGCTTAAAACACCCCATAACATGGTGTAAGAAGACCAAACACTCTCATGAGTGCGGCACCCCGAACTTATAACACTATATGCATCGGCTCCGAATCATTTCTTTGGTCAATAGTTGGGTTTGCCCGGCTCCCATCTTTTGGTACCTTACGTTCCGCATTGTTGGCTAAGGTAGCGCTGGGAGAACTACAACGATTGTGCCCCAGTTAAGCTGGGTTAACACCTCAGTAGAGAAAGCTAAAACTGACCGTCATGATAGTGCGAGAAACCGGTCGCTATTCGCGAGGTTTTTTCGAGTCCTTAAAGACTTATGCCGCTTCGAGCGAGGAACCGGACTTATCCGGCCTAGGCGTGGATAGCGCTCCAAACTCGGTCTTCCGAATACTAGGGGCTTCGCCGAAATTTAAAATTATAGAATTCTATGGCTAAGTGAGAGTGATAAAGCATTATAAGTCCGACGGCCTGGTTCGTTGTGCTGAACGCCTCCCTAGATGGACCCAAGAATGGGAACAAGAGCGCTCAGGTTTATCCCGAACACCCCAGCACTCGTGGCATGGGGGTCGAAGCCGACGACTTGCATCTCTCAGATTTGATAAACAGCCGCACAGAAGGTAATATTTTAAATTAACAAACGTTGCTTAAACGCATATGAACAAAGTTTCAGCATACAGGATAAGAAATGCGAGTCTACTCAAAAATTACATCTTTGGAGCACTCATCCGCTATACGGCGGGCACCCTTCAGAACGCCATTACAATACATCTCGGGCGTACGATACTCCTTGCCCGGCGGTGGCGCGTCCGTCAAAAGCTTCTCCACATCTAGCTTGCCCCAGTGCACCTTAGCACGGGCAAGGGCCCGACGGGCACCTTCAACACAAACGGAGTGCTTGACGACCTCAATCCACGGACACACGTCCACCAGCCGCCGCACCAGACCGAAGTAGCTCCCAGGCATGACTTCTCCAGGCCACAGCCGAGCTATGAGGCCCTTCATGGCCTGTTCGGCCACCTTGTGGAGCTCGACCAGCTGCTTCAGCTGGTCGCTCAGGGGCACCGGATGTTCGGCCTCAGCATACTAAGACCAGAACACTTTTTCCGTCGAGCTACCCTCTTCGGCTCGGTAGTATGCGGCGGCATCAGACACACTACGGGGTAGATCGGCGAACGCTCCTGGAGAGCTCCGGATCCGGGTAAGTAGCAGATAATTAACTTTTATATTCTTGCTTTGCATAAAGAATGTCTTACCCGCCGCTATCTTCTTCATCGCCTCGATCTCCTGCAGGGCCTTCTGGGCTTCGGCCTTAGCGGTCTTGGCACTCTCAAGAGCCAAGGCGAGCTCGGACTCTCGAGTCTTCGAGTCACGCTCCAAACCCTCGTGTTTTTCCACGAGAGCCTGGAGCTCTTGCCGCACCTCCGCCACCCGCGCCTCCTGCTTCTCTCGCTGGGTGCGCTCCAAGGCCGCACTCTTTTCGGCCTTGGAGACCGCCTCCTTCAGGGTCGCCACCTCGGTCGTGGCTCCTGCAACATTTACGTTGGTCCTGTTATTATTTGCAACCAAGTATCTATTATATAATTAAAATAAGAGACAAACAAGCCATCACGTTTATCCACATATGCTAATATTATTTGCATCGTCAGATCAGAAAATTAAGGGTTGAGATTTAGAATTTTTTTACGTAACAAATAAACATGTATGTATGAACATATTGGTCTGTCACGTCTGTACTTAATGATTCCTAATATACACGCTTATAAATCTCCTACGCCGGATATAGAGGTAAAAAAAGAGGAACCTAACGCTAAGAGTCCTGGTCACACACGCTACTTGCTTTTTTAGAGAGAGAGAACACTACTTGCTTCCTTTGCCGATTCAGTAAAAAAGAAAGAGTTCGCTGATCAAATAAAGAAAAAGAAAGGAAGAGTCCATGCATGTTACTACTAAGAAGCTAGCAGATTTTTTTCTTGACACAAAGAAGCTAGCACATGCATATATATGGAGTAATTAACTTATGTACACAGCCGGCTTTATGGAGCCCACTTAAAAAACCAAAACCATTTTTCGGAGTAAAAGGAATCCGAAAAGTTATTATGTACGCACATATAGTTGCTCATTTCTTTTATTAGGAGTTTTTGTTACATGTACATACAATTTCACTGATTACTAAACTTTGATTTTGTTATTTTGTTATAAAAAACTTTGAATTCTTTACTAAAATATAAAGAAAAAGGAATAATAATTGCTTATTAAAAATTATTTTTTATTTTAAATCAGACAACATTTTCGTGATATAATATAGAAGTAATTTCTAACTACCGATCATGATATACGTAGTAACTCGGACATCAATTTCAAATGCATATCCCAGTTTTACCCAGCAGGGTTATGAAAACACATTATTCTGTACGCACATATAGTTGCTCATTTCTTTTGTGAGGAGTTGTTCATTACATGTAGATACAATTTCACGTTGTCAAAAAAAATGTAGCTTGAATTTCATAAATGTTTATTTATCTATCTATAAGCCTAAAAGGCAAAAATGCAACGACACAATTCACGTACTATTTACTGCTACGTATCCACATATTTCTTTATTTTTGTATTTCAAAAATTTCCATCTATTCGTATCTATTTACTCGACTATGTCAGAAGATTTTAGCTGTTCGGGAGGGCAAAATCCGTATTTCAGATTCACATGTCAATTTAATTAGCACATGGTTTTTTGCATAAGATGAAAGGTGCGTATGAGGTGAGGTCATATCGGAAAGCATGTCTCAAATTTTAAACGCCAACCAGCAGAAGGAAATTAATTGCTTGGAATTTGGTCTCTAATCTGAGGTGCGTATGTTAGATGCGCTATTTTTCTATATCTTGATGCTATAGCAAAATAGACATGGCATTGTAGCAAATAGTTTGCATAGAAAAAACTCCATTTCAAACATTTTAATAATTTGAATGACAACCTAATGACACACTAACATCTGAGAGCAACAGTAAATTTAAAATACATAATAGATCAATATGCGGGTGAGAGTACAACAAAGACGAACAAAGGTATGAAAAAAATCAATACTAACTAGCGGATTTCATGATACCTAGGGAGAAAGAGGGACATGGTTACTAACAGAAGGAAATGTTATAAGATATGTACGCTTAATGCATGATACGTGCAAGCAAACTAGAGGATCGGTTCCAACATGCTATATATCACGAACGAACATATTGTATAACGAAAAGACAATTATTTTGTGGCTGCCCCAATAAATGTCGAAAGCCAGAGACCATGTTAATTTAGTGTAATCTATTATTGTATATTAAAACAAGAGGCAAACAAGCAACCATGTTCGTCCACATACAGTTAAGTATATGGTCGGTCCAGATTATACGGTTAACATTAAAATCAATTTAAGGCATCTAAAATACAAATTTGGATGGGAATAAAGGGGAATTGATTGAAATTCTAGAGCAATAAGGACAGTTCAATAGGAGTCCATATATGATTGGCAATTAAATTGCATGCGAGGAGGAGTGGACGAGGGAAGCCAGAGATCAATCTCTACTCCTAATGGAGCAGTTGGTAGTCTCGCTTTCAGGTTTTTTTCGTCCCACCACTTTCGTCCGGTTTTTTTCCGTAGGTTAACCGTCGTAGATTTTTTTCGATGATGGTTTCTTATTCACCGGTTTATTTACCCCTCAGCTCTTTCCTTGCAAATCAGGATTTTCCAAACGTGCACGCAATCACGGATCTAAATTTACTAACTTATTCAAATCAACCGATACCTTCCATTATTGCAAATTTCTTTAGAAAACAAATAATAGATTTTAAGGAAACAAATAAAAGATTTTAAAGACACATCATACTTTACTAATAATCACTAAAAATCAAATCTAAATTAATTAACCTTACCTTAAATCACTCAATCACTTTAATTAGAAAACATTTTCTTTCCTAACTGCACCTCGCTTAGTGTGCACATAACAATCCGAAGTAATTAGGGTCACATGATTGAACACATTTATTTAGAGCGACATGATTGCGTTCCGGGATGGAGGCCATGATTTCGTTGAGGTCGTTGCTGCCTCCTACACTCAGGGTGTGTTGCCGAGATCGAGGCGAGCATGAGGAGCTGTGGCCACCGCCATGGTCACCTCATCGCAGGGGATGGAGCACGCCGTCGGCCTACAGCTTGTGGAGATCAGCACTTTCCAAACGTGCACGCAATCACGGATTTAAATTTACTAACTTATCCAAATCAACCGATATCTTCTATTATTGCAAATTTCTTTAGGAAACAAATAATATATTTTAAGAAAACAAATAAAAGATTTTAAAGACGCATCGTACTTTACTAACAATCACTAAAAATCAAATCTAAATTAATTAACCTTACCTTAAATCACTCAATCACTTTAATTAGAGAACATTTTCTTTCCTAACTGCACCCCGCTTAGTGTGCACATAACAATCCGAAGTAATTAGAGTCACATGATTGAATCCATTTATTTAGAGCGACATGATTGCGTTTCGGGATGGAGGCCATGATTTCGTCGAGGTCGTTGCTGCCTCCTACACTCAGGGTGTGTCGCCAAGATCGAGGCGAGCATGAGGAGCTGTGGCCACCGCCATGGTCACCCCATCGCAGGGGATGGAGCACGCCGTCGGCCTACAGCTTGTGGAGATCACTGTTGCTCTTCAGGTCGCGTGGTGACTGGATCTTGCCGATGTGTCCCTCCCCGACGACCTCCTCTTCGCCCGGTTGGCCGGCATGGATCTCGCCACTACTGCCCTCAACTTCTCTGCCTCGAGCTCGACGGTCAGCCACCATGGATCCCCCAGCTGGAGGGTCACGTGAACCAGCCGTCCTCCCATGCTGCAGCGGCGAGAAGGTGACATGGCTCTCCGTACACGAAGAGTGGAGTGTGGAGTTCGGTCAAGTACTTATATACTTGGCCTCTACTGCTGATCCATGTACATGGAGAAGAACAGACAACCGCTCATTCATGCTTCGTTCCACTCCTTTGCGCTACATTACTGGAGGTGACATTTTCCTATCTCTCTATGTTGTAACAAGCCTGTTGCCTGCATAGTTAATGGATTTTTTATTTAAATTTATCGCTGCTTAGTGCTTTGTTGCAATTGTTCACGCAAGATTCTTATATATAATCTGAGCGTATGTAGGCATACTTAGCTTTGCTATTCCATTTTTTTGGCGCATAGAAATAAGAGTATTGTCCAGGTTAGGTATTCAATTGAGTATGGTATTTGGATTGCTATCAGAATGTCTTTTCTATGCATGTGATTTGTCACATCTGGTTATAATATTTGTGAAGACATGCATTGCACGTGCACTTGGAAGTGGGCCCGTGGCCCGCGCTGGACGGCGCCAACGCCGACCCGAGCCACCTTGTCCGCGTATTCTTGGAGCTGTGGCTGGTCGATTTACATGAAATTAATTCCCTCAGTTCTGGTGGCAAATATAATACACATAATCCATATTGTTATGCACTAGCGTGTATGTGTGAAATAGATGGATTATGATCCCGTACCCAATAAGATGGATATGTGTGTGTGTTAGAGAGAGAGGGAGAGGAGGATAGAGAGTGAGGAAGACGGAGGGAGAGTGTGTGTCTGTGTGTGTGTGAGGATTTGATGGTAAAAAAGATCGCCAATGTCATAATATTAAACTTTTAAAGTTAATGTGGCCCCGTTGCAACGCACGGACGTTCTTCTAGTATGAAAGTAAATGCTTTCCCAGGGATGGTCACGAACTCAAATAACATCAACTTTTATCATCGGCCTTGCCAAAAGCCCAATACAATCATTGGAAGAATTATATCAAAATGCAATCACGTTTCCTCAACCCCACAAAAAAAATCACGTTTCCTCAAGACATATATAATTGACATTTTTTAATGATAATTAATCGCACGAGCACGTTCAATAGAATATATTTAAAAGTAAAACCATATGCACCGTCCTTTGTAACATCCTAAAGAAAAAACAATATGTATTGAGCCTAGCCGTGCAAATGCGCGGGTTACCCCGCTAGTTTCTATATACATTTACAGGAGGTACTATGTACCCTCTTTATCCTCGAGCTGCTTCTTGGCACGGCCGAGCTCGCTCTCGGACCGCTCGAGGCTTTCCTTCAATGCATTGACCTCCGCAGTCAGTGCGGCAGAGGTCAGTAGCGCAGCCTGCATTCCCATATTGACACATTTTTATTAGACTCCTGCGTATATCTTTTTAGATCCTCAGCTCGACTTTTCTTTCCGAACACCGAACTGAGCATCAGGGGCTACTGTCTATGCGGTAACATTTTATATGTTTTTGAACACATACCTCAAAGCCCGTTAGCAGGCTTGTACAAGCTTCCATCAGCCCGCTCTTGGCGGACTGAACCTTCTGGATCACCGCACTCATAACAGTGCGGTGTTCCTCGTCGATGGAGGCGCCGTTAAGCACCTCCAGCAAATTGTCCGGCGCCTCCGGATGGACGGGGGTCGCCGGCGTCGTAGGCTTGTCCTTCTTATGAAGGCGCCGCCTGTCGGACTCTGGAACCATTGATGGTTCCGGAGCAGTGTCCGGCCCGGGGCCGGACTTAGATCCCTCCTGGGCTTTACCCCCTTTGGGCCTGGAGTCCGGGAGATTGCCTTGCGGTGCCTCCAGGACCACCTCCTCCTGGTTTAATCCCTTTTGGGACCCCACCTCGGCGTCGTCCGCAGGGAGCGGGGAGGAGGCCTTCGGAAGTGAAGCGCTATTCACATCCGACGAATTCAGGGAGCCGCTCGACGAATCGCCGAGCTGAGCTCTGGGCGGACTACATCATTAAATTCAGCATCAGAAGGAACCATGCATCAGAGGAGCGCCATAAGTTATTCGGATATCCGGATACTTACGATTTTGCCAGGGGCTTGACCCTGGGTGGCCATTCCTCCCCGCCGTCCTCGGCATCCGAGGCGTAGTCCGGCAGAGGGGTCTTCCCCTTCTTGGACCCTCCAGCCTCCCTAGTTGGGGCGGCCTTCCTTTTCTTTCCTCCCCTCATGGGAGGGGGAGAGGCTTCTTCTTCTTCTTCTTCTTCCTCTTCCTCCTTCTCGTCTTCCAAGGCGGAGGGTGCTTTGGGGTCGTCGGGCGATGAATCCGACACCACCGGGTGCCGGGAACTCTTTCGGGACCCCGTGGCCTTCTCCTTGGCCTTCTTCTCCAGCACCACGTGAGGTGCCGGAACCAGTAGCTTCGCCAAGTGTGCGTCTACTGGGCCTTCGGGCAAAGGGGCCGGACAGTCGAACTGTCCGGATGTCCTCTTCCAGTCCTGTCAAAGGAACGGGAGTTTAGATCCCACATAAAGTCACACTATGAAATTCTGGTGTCCCATGAGGGACTAAATGTAAGCTTACTTCGGAGGCTTGACGTTTGGTGCAGAATCCGCGATCCTTGGTGACGGGAGGGGAGACCTTGGAACTCTTGAAAAGCACCTTCCAGGCGTCCTCGTGCTTCGTTTCGAAGAGCTGGGACAGAGTCTGATGCTGGGCCGGGTCGAACTCCCACAAATTGAAGTCCCGTCGTTGACATGGGAGGATCCGACGGAAGAGCATGACCTGGACTACGTTGACAAGCTTGAACTTCTTGGTCACCAGGTCTCGGACGCAGATTTGGAGTCCGGTCACCTCTTCCAGATTGCCCCATGACAGGCCCGTCTCTTTCCAAGATGTGAGCCGGGTGGGGATGCCGGATCAAAATTCGGGGGCCGCTGCCCACTTAGGGTCACGCGGCTCAGTGATGTAGAACCACCCCGATTGCCATCCTTTGATGGTTTCCACGAAGGCACCCTCGAGCCAAGTGACATTGGCCATCTTGCCCACCATAGCGCCTCCGCACTCTCCTTGTCAGCCTTTCACAACCTTCGGCTTGACGCTGAAGATCTTCAGCCATAGGCCAAAGTGAGGCTTGATGCGGAAGAAGGCCTCGCATACGAGATAAACGCCGAGATGTTGAGGATGAAGTTCGGGGACAGATCATGGAAGTCTAGGCCATAGTAGAACCTGAGCCCCCGGACGAACGGGTGAAGAGGAAAACCCAGTCCGCGGAGGAAATGGGGAAGAAAAACAACCCTCTCGTGGGGCCCGGGGGTGGGGATGAGTTGCCCCGCATCGGGAAGCCGGTGCGTGATGTCGTCAGATAGGTACCCGGCCTTCCTCAGTTTCTTGATTTGCCCCTCTGTGACGGAGGAGGCCATCCATCTACCTCCTGCTCCGGACATGATTGGAGAAGGTTGAGGTGGGAAGTGCGGGCTTGGGCGCTGGAGCTCGAGCGCGCAGGGATGGATAAGCAGAGGAGGAAGAAGGCGTGAATGGAAAGGGCGGATTCTTATCCCCTTATATGGGCGGCCGAAGCTACGAGCCCCCACCGGCCTAGTAAAACTCACTTATCTCCCAAGCGCTGTGGTTAATGGCGCGGTTGGGTTACCCACACCCGTATTGATGAGAATCCCGAAATAAGGGGACACGATCTTTGCTTTGACGGGACGTGCTAGGGAAACCACCTTGCTAAACGCGCTGAGGTGGGACAGTAAAACAATTCGAATGGAGGCCTGGCTGTGACGTCATGCTATGGAGTACGTCAGCAGATCCGATTGATGCAAATATTATTCTCTCTATGGTGGAATGTGGAACTTACTTTTACAGAGGCGGACACTATCCTGGTGTTCAACATCTTCTATGGAATATTCGGAGGAGGAACCCGCCTTGCAATGCCGAAGACTACTTGCGCGCCGGACTCGTCGTCATAGAAGCCTGGTTCAGGGGCTACTGAGGGAGTCCTGGATGGCCGGACTAAGACCTTTGGCCAGACTCCCGGACTATGAAGATACAAGATTGAAGACTCTGTCCCGTGTCCGGATGGGACTTTCCTTGGCGTGGAAGGCAAGCTTGGCGATACGATATGAAGATCTCCTCCCATTGTAACCGACTCTGTGTAACCCTAGCCCTCTCCGGTGTCTATATAAACCGGAGAGTTTTAGTCCATAGCACCAACAACAATCATACCATAGGCTAGCTTTTAGGGTTTAGCCACTCCGATCTCGTGGTAGATCTACTCTTGTACTACCCATATCATAAATATTAATCAAGCAGGAGTAGGGTTTTACCTCCATCGAGAGGGCCCGAACCTAGGTAAAAACATCGTGTCCCTTGTCTCCTGTTACCATCCGCCTAGACGCACAGTTTGGGACCCCCTACCCGAGATCCGCCAGTTTTGACACCGACAGTCATGTCTACATAGTTCACGAACCCATAGGGTCCACACGCTTAACGTTCGATGACGATTGGTATTATGAGTTTATGTGATATGATGTACCGAAGGTTGTTCAGAGTCCGGATGTGATCACGGACATGACGAGGAGTCTCGAAATGGCTGAGACATAAATATTGATATATTGGACGGCTATGTAAGGACACCGGAAGTGTTCCGGAGAAGTTTTGGATAAAACTGGAGTACCGGGGGGTTATCGGAACCCCCTGGGGTTATTGGGCCTCATGGGCCAAGTGGTGGAAGAGAGGAGGCAGTCCAAGGTGGGGCGCACGCCCCTCCTAGCCCAAACCGAACTTGACTAGGGGCGGCCCCCTTTCCTTCTCTCCTTCCCCTTCTTCCTTCCCCTCCTAGTTGGACTAGGAAAGGGGGAACCTACTCCTACTTGGAGTAGGATTCCCCCCTTGGGCGCACCCTTTGAGGCCGGCCGCCCCCCTCCTCCACTCCTTTATATACGGGGGAAGGGGGCACCCTATAGACACACAAGTTGATCAAGTTGATCTTTTAGCTGTGTGCAGTGCCCCCCTCCATAGACTTTCACCTCGGTCATATCATCGTAGTGCTTAGGCAAAGCCCTGCGCTGGTAACTTAATCATCACCATCACCATGCTGTCGTGTTGATGGAACTCTCCCTCAGCCTCAGCTGGATCTAGAGTTCGAGGGACGTCACCGAACTGAACGTGTGCAGATCGCGGAGGTGTCGTGCGTTCGGTACCTGATTGGTTGAATCATGAAGACGTTTGACTACGTCAACCGCGTTACATAACACTTCTGCTTTCGGTTGACAAGGGTACATAGACAACACTCTCCCCTCTCGTTGCTATGCATCACCTAGATAGATCTTGCGTGATCGTAGGATTTTTTTTTGAAATTACTGTGTTCCCCAACAGTGGCATCCGAGCCAGGTTTATGCATAGATGTTATATGCACAAGTAGAACACAAAGAGTTGTGGGCGATAATAGTCATACTGCTTACCAGCATGTCATACTTTGATTCGGTGGTATTGTTGGATGAAGCAGCCCGGACCGACATTACATGACCGCGTTCATGAGACTGGTTCTACTGACGTGCTTCGCACACAGGTGGCTAGCGGGTGTCTATTTCTCCAACTTTAGTTGAATCGAGTTTGACTACGCCCGGTCCTTGTTGAAGGTTAAAACAACACACTTGACGAAAAATCCTTGTGGTTTTGATGCGTAGGTAAGAACGGTTCTTGCTAGAAGCTCATAGCAGCCACGTAAAACTTGCAACAACAAAGTAGAGGACGTCTAACTTGTTTTTGCAAGGCTTGCTGTGATGTGATATGGTCAAGACGTGATGATATATAAATTGTTGTGTGAGATGATCATGTTTTGTAAAAGTTATCGCCAACAGGCAGGAGCCTTATGGTTGTCACTTTATTGTATGAAATACAATCGCCATGTAATTGCTTTACTTTATCACTAAGCGGTAGTGATAGTCCTAGAAGCAATAGTTGGCGAGACGACAACGATGCTATGATGGAGATCAAGGTGTTAAGCCGGTGACGATGGTGATCATGACGGTGCTTTGGAGATGAAGATCAAAGGCACAAGATGATGATGGCCATATCATATCACTTATATTGATTGCATGTGATGTTTATCTTTTATGCATCTTATTTTGCTTAGTTCGGCGGTAGCATTATAAGATGATTGCTCACTAAATTTCAAGGTATAAGTGTTCTCCCTGAGTATGCACCATTGTGACAGTTCGTCGTGCCGAGACACCACGTGATGATCGGGTGTGATAAGCTCTACGTTCACATACAATGGGTGCAAACCAGTTTTGCACACGTAGAATACTCGGGTTAAACTTGACGAGCCTAGCATATGCAGATATGGCCTCGGAACACTGGAGACCGAAAGGTCAAGCATGAATCATATTGTAGATATGATCAACATAGTGATGTTCACCATTGAAAACTACTCCATCTCACGTGATGATCGGACATGGTTTAGTTGATTTGGATCACGTGATCATTTAGATGACTAGAGGGATGTCTATCTAAGTGTGAGTTCTTAAGTAATATGATTAATTGAACTTTAATTTATCATGAACTTAGTCCTTATAGTATTTTGCAAATTATGTTGTAGATCAATATCTCGCGTTGTAGCTTCCCTTTATTTTTGATATGTTCCTAGAGAAAAATAAGTTGAAAGATGATAGTAGCAATGATGCGGACTAGGTGCATGATCTGAGGTTTATCCTCACTACTGCACATAAGAATTATCTCCTTGATGCACCGCTAGGTGATAGACCTATTGCAGGAACAGACACAGACGTTATGAATGTTTGGCTAGCTCAATATGATGACTACTTGATAGTTTAGTGCACCATGCTTTACGGCTTAGAACTGGGACTTCAAAAAGGTTTTGAATGCTACAAAGCATATGAGGTGTTCCAAGAGCTGAAATTGGTATTTCAAACTCATGCTCGTGTCGAGAGGTATGAGACGTAAGACAAATACTTCACCTAAAAGATGGAGGAGAATTGCTCAGCTAGTGAGCATGTACTCAGAATGTCTGGGTACTACAATCCTTGAATCAAGTGGGAGTTAATCTTACAGATAAGATAGTGATTGACAGAGTTCTCTAGTCACCATCACCAAGTTACTGTAACTTCATGATGAACTATAGTATTCAAGGAATGACAAAAATGATTCCCGAGCTCTTTGTGATGCTGAAATCGATGAATGTAGAAATCAAGAAAAAAGCATCAAGTGCTGATGATTAACAAGACCACTAGTTTCAAGAAAAGGGTGAAGGGAAAGAAAGGTAATTTCAAATAGAATGTCAAGCAAGTTGTCACTCCCGTGAAGAAGCCCAAAGCTAAACCTAAGCCTGAAACTGAGTGCTTCTACTGCAAAGGAAATGGTCACTGGAAGCAGAACTACCCCAAATATTTGGCGGATAAGAAGGATGGCGAAGTGAGCAAAGGTCTATTTGATATACATATTATTGATGTGTACCTTACTAGTGCTCATAGTAATCCCTGGGTATTTGATACTTGTTCGGTTGCTAAGATTAGTAACTCGAAATAGGAGTTGCAGAATAAATAGAGACTAGTTGAGGATGAAGTGACGATATGTGTTGGAAGTGGTTCCAAGATTGATATGATCATCATTGCACACTCCTTATACCTTCGGGATTAGTGTTGAACCTAAGAAAATGTTATTTGGTGTTTGCGTTGAGCATAAGTATGATTAGATCATGTTTATTGCAATACAGTTATTCATTTAAGACAAAGGATAATTGTTGTTCTGTTTACATGAATAAAACCTTCTATGGTCATACACCCAATGCTGATAGTTTATTAAATCTCGATCATAATGGTATGCATATTCATAGTATTGATGCCAAAAGATGCAAAGTTGATAATGTTAGTGCAACTTATTTGTGGCACTGCCGTTTGGGTCAAATCGGTGTAAAGCGCATGAAGAAACTGTGTAAGTGCATCTAGTGCCCCTTAGTGATTTTGGTGTATTGAAGACTTATAGGTTAAGGGACTAATATGTTTGTGAGTGTACACATGCTCTATAAGTCAATGAGGAGTTTGATATTTATAGTGAAGTCGACCCTTAAAAATAAATGTCTTCGGCTAAAGATTTTGGTTCTCCTGAAGACTTTGAAAGTGAAGAAATTGGTGTGACATTGAAGACTTTGATATTCATGCGAGGAATCTGAAGCATGAAGACTTTTGTTTTTGTAGTTTCATTTTATTCTTCTTGAGTCATAGGAAACACCGTACTGTTAAAGGGGGTCAAGGTAATACTAAGGAAACTGATTTCCAAGTGATGCTCATCTCAAAATCCTACACCTACCCAATCCTTCAAGTGAAGCCATTGGAAATCTCATATGAGTTCAGTCAATTTGTTCAGTGACAGAGACGATGATCTTCTGGTCTCCGAGGAATTTGTTCTGACTGAGGAGTTAGGCATTCGTCAGTGCGAATTGCCTACACAGTGAGGAACATGATAGCCCTAAGGAATTCAAACCTCAAATCGGACCGTTGTTGGGCCACGTGCCAGCTGTCCAAAATATCCTACCACCTAATGATCATACGAGACAAGGGCATTTATGTCTTATCATGTCGGGCTGCTCCCTAGGCTATAAATAGCCGCCCCTACAACCACTAGCTGGTTGGCTGCTCCGAGAGAAACTGACACTTGTCATTTGAGAGCATCCCATCCTCCGAGGACTTTGAGCGAAAATCATCAAGTGAGGAAAATCCAAATCCCAAACCCAAACCTACAAACCCCGAAGTGATTGAGCATCACTAAAGAGATTGTTCCTGTGTGGAACCGATGCTTGTTACCTTTGAGGATTGTGTATCCTCCAGACGGTTAGGTGTCATGGTCTGAGCATCCAAGAGGAATTGTGGATTGTCGAGTGACCAAGTCTGTGAAGGTTTGAAAGTCACCTGTGAAGACTTACCTCTACTGTTGGGCGAGGTCTGTGTGATCTTATCTCAAGGAGAATACGGTGAGGACTGTGTGTCCTTGAGTTTAAATACTCAACCGCTCCAACTAGACATACAATTGTCACAACAGTTGGAATTGGTCTACCAAATCATTGTCTTCACCAAGCCAACTGGTTCAATTTCCTCAACCCTTTCATTTCCTCATTTTTGTGTTGATGAACCTGATCATTACCGCTTGAAGACTTTGACTGAAGACTTTCTCTAATTCCTCAATCCTATTTCTTCAGTCTGTTTTGTCTTCATCATGTTTATCCTGTGTTTACGCTTTCTGTACTTTGTGTTTGTCTTTAATTTCATCATGATGACTATGCTGTTGCTCTGTTATGCTTATACCTGAGTACTTATTCCGCTGCAGGTAGTTCTTTGCTTAGGAATCTCCTCACCCTGAAATTACTCAGTGAAGAATTCATAAAAATTGCCTATTCACCCCCCTCTAGTCAACATAATGCACTTTCAATTGGTATCAGAGCAAGGTGCTCCCTTGTTCTGTGTGATTTTGGTTTAAGCGCCTAGAGTTTTACTTATGTCGATTGCAGGAATGAAGAAAGTGACATGCCCCATCTTTGACGGTAATGAGTATCCCAAATGGAAGGCCATGATGAAGAAGTGACTCATGGCGATGAACATCGAACTGTGGACCGTCACTAAGTTTGGTATCACCGATATCTGCAAGATGGCGGAGGCTGATGACATTTGCAAGTACACTCTACTCAACCTCACGACAAAAGATGTCATCTGCTCCTGTTTGTCCCAAAATCAGTTCAGGAACATCATGCATCTCAATCATGTGTAGCTAATCTGGGACTGACTCTGTGAGGTCTATGAAGGCCATCTTACTCGTCATGATCCTTGGTTTGAGGATTTCAAGGAATCACTCAAGGTGATGACTTTCGCACCTGAATCATCATCCTCTTCACCATGCCTTATGGCAAAGGGTGCCAAGGTAACAGAATGCTACCTTTCCGAATCTAGTGATGATGAATCAGGTGATGAATTTGGCCCCAGCTATGTCAAACTTGCTTCCCTTTCTAGTAAACAACAAAGAGCTCTTGAAAAAGTTCAAAACATGCTAGATGAAAGCGATGATATGTTGGGTGATGAATTGGATCGAACTAAGGCTTTGACTGATAGTCTTTAAAAACTTCATTCAAAGTTTGACAACCTTCAAAATCATCACAACACTCTCTTAACTGATCATGAAAAGATTTCTTATGAATTTCTTCAGAGAAAACAAGATCTTGAGAAGTTAAAAGTGAGTTATGAAGATCTTCAGAAGGAAAACGATTCATTGCTTGCTCAACATATCAGTTCCGCTCAGGAAGAATTTATTCCACCATGTCTGAAATGCATTGAGCGTGAATCTCCTAATTCATCACCTGAGTGTTCAAATGCTTCTATTGCTACAAATTCTTCAACTGTCTCTGTGAATACAAATTCCTCATCTGAGGATACCACTTGTATCACTGACGATAATGCAGGGCTGAAGGAATTGTATGTGACAGGCATTTACAAAAGCCTCAAAGGGCATCAGACTCTATGTGATGTGCTCAAAAAGCAGATCTTGAACAGGAACCCTAGGAAAGAGGGTATTGCCTTTGAGAGGAAACTCAATGCTGATGGGACCTACTGGAAACTTGAGCAGTATCCCAAACCTCATGGGTTGCTGCGAAAGGACCTCCTGTAGATCCTTGCACTTTATCTGGCTTTACCTCTGGTTCTTCATATTCCTCTGATGAGTCATTTGACTCCAAGTATAAACTGTTTAAGAATCAGAACGGTGAAGTATTTGCTCGATATATTGGAACTAACTGCAGGAACGGTCCCCCTATGAAGAAAATTTGGGTTCCTAAAAGATGCCTTGAAAATCTTCAGGTGAATGTCATCATGACACCACCAATGAAGAATAGGAACCCCTGATCAAATTCTTCATATGGACCAAATTCTTCTTATGGATCCAAGTCCTCATATGGACCATATTCTTCATATGGATCAAATTCCTCACCTGGATCAAAATCCTCATATGAACATCATCATGCTAACACTTCTGTTTCACAGGGAAAGTCTAAAGGCTATGAATATGTGCATTATTCTTCAAACCATTATGTTCATAAGTCCTCGAAGAATTTCTCTGCTTATAAATATGCTTATCCTAACCACTCTTCTATGAAACGAAGTGCACTGGCTTCAATGCCATCATTTTCTTATGGAGCTCACAGAATGATGAATTCTTTGCCACCCCTCCAGATGTGGGTGGTGAAGAAAAAGAACTAATCTCTTATACAGGGTCAGGTCTCCAGATGAACTTACTCGTCTGAATAATTTGCTGGAGACCTGAATATGCTTGAAAGGACGCAAGCTAATCATGAAGAAATGAATCATTCATTTCTCACGTCCTCATATTGCTATATCTGTTACTGTTGATGAAATTGATATCATATTCTTCACTGATGAAGTATATAGGTTCGTAAGTTGCACTAATTCATATGCGGTATGAACAACCCAAAGCTACTGAGTGGGTCCTTGACAGTGGATGTAAAACTCACATGACTGGTGACAGGAGCTTGTTGATGGACACTGATTTGTCACCATCTCATCTGAAGCATATCACCTACGCTAACAAAGGCAAAGCAATGTATTGGGTCTAGGTAAGGTTGCAATATCAAAGGATAAACACATGGACAAGGTCATGCTTGTCGAGTCCTTAGGATTCAATCATATGTCAGTCTCAATGCTTTGTGATCTTGATATGGTTGTTGTCTTCAGCAAATTTTGTTGCCTTGTGCTAATGGAATCTGACAACTCCAAAGTCTTCAAAGGCTTTAGGAAAGGAGACTTGTATATTGTTGATTTATCTGCAGGACCACAACCTGCCACATGTCTACTCGCAAAAGCTTCAGAATGCTGGTTATGGCATTGACGACTTGGTCATGCAGGGATGAGGAACCTGCATACACTCGCAAAGAAGAAGCATGTCATTGGCATCGAGGGTGTCAAATTCCTCAAAGAACATCTTTGTGGGGCTTGTGAGGCTGGAAAGATCACCAGAGCCAAGCATCCCTCGAAGACTATCATGACCACTTCTCGTCCCTTTGAATTACTTCATATGGATCTCTTTGGCCCTACTCATTATGCCACGTTCGCTAGTTCTGCATCATTATGTGGCTTTGTCATAGTTGATGACTATTCTCGTTACACATGGGTGCATATCATCACTTACAAAAATGAAGTGCAGGAAGTCTTCAGACGATTTTCCTCAAGGGCTTCCACTAACTTTGGTGTGCAGATCAAGCATATCAGGAGTGATAATGGAACCGAGTTCAAGAACACTGGCCTCGATGAATATTTCAATATGCTTGGTATTACTCTTGAATTATCTGCTCCTTATACTCCTCAGCAGAATGGCGTCGTGGAGCGCAAGAACATGACTCTTGTTGAGATGGCTCGCACCATGCTTGATGAATACAAGACACCTCAGCGCTTCTGGCCTGAAGCAATTGATACTGCATGCCACATCATCAATAGGGTATATGTTCACAAATTCTTCAAAAAGACCTCATATGAACTCCTCACTGACAAGAAACCCAATGTAAGTTATTTCAAAGTCTTCGGTGCTAAATGCTGGATTAGAGATCCTCACCATCACTCTAAATTTGCACTGAAAGCACATGAGGGTTTTATGCTTGGTTACAGAAAGGACTCGCACACCTACAAAGTCTTTAACACCAATCATCACAAGGTTGTTGAAACTATAGATGTGCGATTCGATGAAACTAATGGCTCGCAAAGAGAGCACCTACATCCTGTGTTAGATGAAATGTCACCTGAGGAATCCATCAAGTTCAAAGCTACTGAGGATGCCATCCCTACCAAAGAATCTGCTGAAGAATTCATTCCTGATCGTGAAGAAAATCATGTTGGTGCTGCTGAAGAAACTGGTCCTGAAGAAACTACTGGGCCTAAGCAAAGTCGTCAACCCACACATCCTCGCATTGCAAACGAAGTGAAAATTGAGAAGATCATCAATGACATCGAAGCACCAGGTCCCCTCACGCGCTCAAAAGCTTCACATTTATCTAACTTTTGTGGGCATTTTGCGTTTGTCTCTATTACAAAGCCCACTAAAGTTGATGAAGCATTCATGGAATCTGGGTGGATTCAAGCCATGCAAGATGAATTGCATCAATTCGAGCTCAACAATGTGTGGGAGCTTGTCAAGCGACCAGACCCATGCAAGCACAACATCATCAGTACCAAATGGATCTACCGCAACAAACAAGACGAAAATGGCCTCGTGGTGAGGAATAAGGCTCGTCTTGTAGCTCAAGGATACACACAGGTTGAAGGAATTGATTTCGATGAAACTTTTGCACCTATTGCTAGACTTGAGGCTATTCGCATATTGCTTGCTTATGCTAACCATCATAATATCATCTTACAACAAATGGATGTGAAAAGTGCATTCCTCAATGGTAAGCTTGAGGAAGAAGTATATGTTTCTCAACCACCAGGTTTTGAGGATCCAAAATTTCCAGATCATGACTACATACTCAACAAGGCCCTCTATGGCCTCAAGCAAGCACCTCGGGCATGGTATGACACACTGAAGGAATTCCTCATGAAGAAAGGCTTAAAACCCAGTTCACTTGACCCAACTCTTTTCACCAAAACATATGATGATGAATTATTCGTGTGCCAAATATATGTTGATGATATTATCTTTGGCTATACTAACCAACGTTACAGTGATGAATTTTCCTATATGATGAGTGAAGAATATCAAATGTCTATGATGGGAGAATTGAAATTCTTCTTAGGTCTTCAGATTCGTCAATAATACAATGGCACATTCATATCTTAGGAGAAATACCTCAAGGATGTGTTGAGGAAATTTGGCATGCAAGATTGCAAAGGCGTCAAAATTCCTATGCCCACAAATGGCCATCTATGCACTGTTGAAAATGGTAAAGACTTCGATAAAAAGGTATACCGCTCCATGATTGGCTCTTTATTGTACCTATGTGCACCTAGGCCGGATATTATGCTTAGTGTTTGCATGTGTGCCCGATTTCAAGCTACACCAAAGGAGTCACACCATAAGGCTGTGAAGCATATTCTTCGATATCTAGATCACACACCAGCACTTGGATTATGGTATCCCAAGGTGTAAGTGCATCTAGTGCCCCTTAGTGATTTTGGTGTATTGAAGACTTATAGGTTAAGGGACTAATATGTTTGTGAGTGTACACAGGCTCTATAAGTCAATGAGGAGTTTGATATTTACAGTGAAAGTCGACCCCTAAAAATGAATGTCTTCGGCTGAAGACTTTGGTTCTCCTAAAGACTTTTAAAGTGAAGAAATTGGTGTGACCTTGAAGACTTCGATATTCATACGAGGAATCTAGAGCGGGAAGACTTTTTTTCTAGTTTCATTTTTTTTCTTCTTGAGTCATAGGATACACCGTACTATTAAAGGGGGTTGAGGTAATACTAAGGAAACAGATTTCCAAGTGATGCTCATCTCAAAATTTTACACCTACCCAATCCTTCGAGTGAAGCCATTGGAAATCTCATATCAGTTCAGTCAATTTCTTCAGTGTCAGAGACGAAGATCTTCTGGTCTTTGAGGAATTTGTTCTGACTGAGGAGTTAGGAATTCGCTAGTGCGGATTGCCTACACAGTGAGGAACATGATAGCCCTAAGGAATTCGAACCTCAAAATATCCGACCATTGCTGAGCCGCGTGCTAGCCGTTCCAAAAGTATCTACCACCTAACGGTCATATCTGCCATGGGAATTTATGTCTTATCATGTCGGCCTGCTCCCTAGGCTATAAATAGCCGCCCCCTAAAACCACTAGCTGGTTGGCTGCTCCGAGAGAAACTGACACTTGTCATTTGAGAGCATCCCATCCTCCGAGGACTTTGAGCGAAAATCATCAAGTGAGGAAAACCCAAATACCAAACCCAAACCTACAAACCCCAAAGTGATTGAGCATCACTGAAGAGATTGTTCCTGTGTGGAACCGATGATTGTTACCTTTGAGGACTGTGTATCCTCCAGACGGTTAGGAGTCATGGTCTGAGCATCCAAGAGGAATTGTGGATTGCCGAGTGACCAAGTCTGTGAAGGTTTGGAAGTCACCTGTGAAGACTTACCACTATATTTTGGGTGAGGTCTGTGTGATCTTAGCTCAAGGAGAATACGGTGAGGACTGTGTGTCCTTGAGTTTAAATACTCGGCCGCTCCAACCAGACGTACAATTGTCACAGCAGTTGGAACTGGTCTACCAAATCATTGTCTTCACCAAGCCAACTGGTTCTATTTCCTCAACCCTTTCATTTACTCATTATGTGTTGATGTACCTGATCATTACTGCTTGAAGACATTGACTAAAGACTTTCTCTATTTCCTCAATCCTATCTCTTCAGTGTGTTTGTCTTCATCCTGCTTATCCTGTGTTTACGCTTTCTGTACTCAGTGCTTGTCTTTCATTTCATCATGATGACTATGCTGTTACTCTGTTTTGCTTATACCTGAGTACTTATTCCGCTGCAAGTAGTCCTTCACTTAGGAATTTCCTCACCCTGAAATTCCTCAGTGAAGATTTCTTAAAAATCGCCTATTCGCCCCCCTCTAGTCGATGTTACGCACTTTCAATTGGTATCAGAGCAAGGTACTCCTTTGTTCTGTGTGATTTTGGTTTAATCGCCTAGAGTTTTAGTTATGTTGACTGCAGGTATGATCAAGGTCTCTGCTGGGTGTCCTACCTTTGATGGGACGGACTACCCCTACTAGAAGAACAAGATGCGCATGCATCTTGAGGCAATTGATAACGATCTCTGGTACGTTGTGGAAAATGGCGTTCCCTCGGTCACTCCGTCTCTGAATGCCACCGATGTGAAGAGACTCAAGCAACTCAATTCTCAAGCGAAGAATATCATATGTGGCCATCTAAGAAAAGGGCAGTACGACAGAGTGAGTGCATTGGAAACTGCTAAGCTGATTTGGGACAGGCTGTCCAAGGTCAACGAAGGAGTCTCAACTCAATGTGACTCCCGAATTGATGTTCTTCGCAATCTCTTCAACTGCTTCAAAAGACTCGACAACGAAAATGTTCAGCAAACCTTCGATCGCCTCACTGACATCTCAAATGAGCTTCAAGCACTTGGTGCCACTGATATCACCGATCATGAGGTGGTGAAGAAATTGCTGAGATCACTTGACACCTAATTTGATAGCCTCGCACAAATGATTCAAGAACGAGATGATTACAAGTCACTTGATCCTACTGATATCCTCGAGAGGCTAAATACTCATGAGTTCCAGCTTGCTGAAAAGAGAGATCTCTATGGATCGGGCTACGGAACATCACGAGCACTAAAGGCCAAGGCAGTATCTGAGTCCGAAGCTGAGGATTCTGGTAGCAGCCTTGGTGATCCTGAAGAATTGAGCCAGGAGCTAGCAATGCTCATGAGGAAATTCCAGAAGTTCTCTCGCCGTGGCCATTTTGGAAAGTCTTCAAGAAATGATGATTCCTCATCCCGTGACTACAAGAAGAGAACTTGCCACAAATGCAAGAAACCTGGTCACTACATGTCTGATTGTCCTCTATGGGAAAAGGAATCAAAGAAGAAGAAGTACAAAGATGATGATTCTAACGATTCAAGAAAGAAGAAGAAATCCTCGAAGTCTTCATCGTCAAAATCCTCAAAGTCTTCATCTCACAAGAAGAGCAGCTCCAAGAAGGCCCGGGAATTAATATGCAAGGAAATGGACTCTGAAGCAGAATCCGAGGATAATGTGGAAGAGGAGGAATCTGAGGAATCTGACTCTGGTGTGGCTAGCCTAGCCCTCGCTACTGCGTAGATCAGCAAGTCCATCTTCAACAATGAAGAAAATGACTTCTCCGACTCTGCTAACAAGGGCGACGATGACTATGCTCCCACCTATTGCTTCATGGCAAAAGGTGCCAAGGTACTCAAGCATTCCCCCTCTGACTCTAGTGAGGATGAATCTGATGACAATCTTAAGCCTAGCTATTCAAAACTTGCTAAAATTGCTGTTAAACAACATAAGGCTTTAGAAAAGATTCAAAATCAACTAGACAGAAGCGATGATCTATTGGGTGAGGAATTGAATCGAACTAAGACTCTGACAGATAATCTTCAAAGACTTCAAACTCGGTTTGAAAACCTTCAAAATCATCATAACACTCTCTTAACTGATCATGAGACACTTTCTTATGAATTTCTTTAGAGAAAGCAAGATATTGAGATGTTAAAAGTGAGTTATAAAGATCTTCAGAAGGAAAACAATTCATTGCTCGCTCAACAGATCAGTTCCGCTCAAGAAGAATTTATTGCACCATGTCTTAAATGCATTGAGCGTGAATCTGCTAATTCATCACCTGAATGTTCAAATGCATCTATTGCTGCAAATTCTTCAACTATCACTGTGGTCATAAACTCCTCATCTAAGGATACCACATGTATCACTGACGATAATGCAGAGCTAAAGGAATTGTATGTGAAAGGAATTTACAAAAGCCTCAAAGGGCAGCAGACTCTTTGTGATGTGCTCAAAAAGAAGATCTTGAACAGGAACCCTAGGAAAGAGGGTGTTGGCTTTGAGAGGAAACTCAATACTGATGGGACCTACTGGAAACCTGAGCAGTACCCCAAAACCTCATGGGTTGATGCGAAAGGACCTCTTGTAGATCCATGCATTTTATCTGACTTTACCTCTGATTCTTCATATTCCTCTGATGAGTCATTTGACTCCAATTATAAACTGTTCAAGAATCAGAACGATGAAGTATTTGCTCGATATGTTGGTACTAACTGCAGGAATGGTCCCCCTATGAAGAAAATCTGGGTTCCTAAAAGTTGCCTTGAAAATCTTCAGGTGAATATCATCATGACTCCACCCATGAAGAATAGGAACCCCAGATCAAATTCTTCATACAGACCAAATTCTTCATATGGATCCAAGTCCTCATATGGACCAAATTCTTCACGTGGATCAAAATCCTCATATGAACATCATCGTGCTAACACTTCTGTTTCGCAGGGAAAGTCTAAGGGCCATGAATATGTGCATTATTCTTCAAACCATTATGTTCATAAGTCCTCGAAGAATTTCTCTGCTTATTCATATGCTTATCCTAACCCCTCTTCTGTGAAACGAAGTGCACTGGCTTCTATGCCATCATTTTCTTATGGAGCTCGCAGAATGATGAACTCTTTGCCACCCCTCCAGATGTGGGTGGTGAAGAAAAAGAACTAATATCTTATGCAGGGTCAGGTTTCCAGACGAACTCGATCATCTGAAGAATTTGCTAGAGACCTGAATGTGCTTGAAAGGACGCAAGCTAAACATGAAGAAATGAACCATTCATTTCTCACGTGCTCGTATTGCTATATTTGTTACTGTTGATGAAATTGATATCATACTCCTCACTGATGAAGTATATGGGTCTGTAAGTTGCACTAATTGATCTGCAGGATGAAAAACCCAAAGCTACTGAGTGGGTCCTCGACAGTGGATGTACAAATCACATGACTGGTGACAGAAGCTTGCTGATGGACACTGATTTGTTACCATCTGAAGCATATCACCTACGCTGACAAAGGCAAAAGCATGGTATTGGGTCTAGGTAAGGTTGCAATCTCAAAGGATAAACACATGGACAAAGTAATGCTTGTTGAGTCCTTAGGATTCAATCTTATGTCAGTCTCAATGCTTTGTGATCTTGATATGGTTGTTGTCTTCGGCAAATTTCGTCGCCTTGTACTAATGGAATCTGACAACTCCAAAGTCTTCGAAGGCTTTAGGAAAGGAGACTTGTATATTGTTGATTTCTCTGCAGGAACACAGCCTGCTACATGCCTACTCGCAAAAGCTTCAGAATGCTGGTTATGGCATCGACGACTTGGTCATGCTGGGATGAGGAACTTGCATACACTCGCAAAGAAGAAGCATGTCAGTGGCATCGAGGGTGTCAAATTCCTCAAAGATCATCTTTGTGGGGCTTGTGAGGCTGGAAAGATCACCAGAGCCAAGCATCCCGCGAAGACTATCATGACCACTTCACGTCCCTTTGAATTACTTCATATCGATCTATTTGGCCCTATTCATTATGCCACGTTCACTAGTTCTGCATCATTATATGGCTTTGTCATAGTTGATGACTATTGTCGTTACACATGGGTGCATATCATCACTTACAAAAATGAAGTGCAGGAAGTCTTCAGATGATTTTCCTCAAGGGCTTCCACAAACTTCGGTGTGAAGATCAAGCATATCAGGAGTGATAATGGAACCGAGTTCAAGAACACTGGCCTCGATGAATATCTCGATATGCTTGGTATTACTCACGAATTGTCTGCTCTTTATACTCCTCAGCAGAATGGCGTCGTGGAGCGCAAGAACAGGAGTCTTGTTGAGATGGCTCGCACTATGCTCGATGAATACAAGACAACTGAGCGCTACTGGCCTGAAGCAATTGATACCATGTGCCACGTCATCAGCAGGGTATATCTTCACAAATTCTTCAAAAAGACCTCATATGAACTCCTCACTGACAAGAAAACCAATGTAAGTTATTTCAAAGTCTTCGGTGCTAAAGGCTGGATTAGAGATCCTCACCATCACTCTAAATTTGCACCGAAAGCACATGAAGGTTTTATGCTCGGTTACGGAAAAGACTCGCACACCTACGGAGTCTTCAACATCAACCATCACAAGGTTGTTGAAACTATAGATGTGCGGTTTGATGAAACTAATGGCTCGCAAAGAGAGCACCTACCTCTTGTGCTAGATGAAATGTCACCTGAGGAATCCATCAAGTTCAAAGCTACTAAGGATGTCATCCCTACCGAAGAAATTGCTGAAGAAGTCATTCCTGATCGTGAAAAAAATCATGCTGGTGCTGCTAAAGAAACTGGTCCTGAAGAAACTGCTGGGCCTAAGCAAAGTCGTCAACCCGCACATCCTCGCATTGCAAATGAAGTGCAAGTCGAGAAGATCATCGATGACATTCGTGCACCAGATCCCCTCACACGCTCAAAGGCTTAACATTTATCTAACTTTTGTGGGCATTTTGCATTTGTCTCTATCACAGAGCCCACCAAAGTAGATGAGGCATTCATGGAATCTGAGTGGATTCAAGACATGCAAGATGAATTGCATCAATTCGAACTCAACAATGTGTGGGAGCTTGTCAAGCGACCAGACCCT
Organism: Triticum aestivum; assembly: GCF_018294505.1. NCBI lineage: Eukaryota > Viridiplantae > Streptophyta > Magnoliopsida > Poales > Poaceae > Triticum > Triticum aestivum. Next base: position 711,785,506 of record NC_057801.1, read on the forward strand.
CGCAAGCACAACATCATTGGTACCAAATGGATATACTGCAACAAACAAGACAAAAATTGCCTCGTGATGAGGAATAAGGCTCGTCTTGTAGTTCAAGGCTACACACAGGTTGAAGGAATTGATTTCGAAGAAACTTTTGCACTTGTTGCTAGACTTGAGGCTATTCTCATATTGCTTGCTTATGCTAACCATCATAATATCATTTTACAACAAATGGATGTGAAAAGTGCATTCCTCAATGGTAAGCTTGAGGAAGAAGTATATGTTGCTCAACCACCAGGTTTGTGGTTTTGAGGATCCAAAATTTCCAGACCACGTCTGCAGACTCAACAAGGCCCTCTATGGCCTCAAGCAAGCACCTCGGGCGTGGTATGACACACTGAAGGAATTCCTCATGAAGAAAGGCTTCAAACCCAGTTCACTTGACCCAACTCTTTTCACCAAATCATATGATGATGAATTATTCGTGTGCCAAATATATGTTGATGATATTATCTTTGGCTATACTAACCAATGTTAGAGTGATGAATTTGACTATATGATGAGTCAAGAATATCAAATGTCTATGATGAGAGAATTGAAATTCTTTTTAGGTCTTCAGATTCATCAACAATACAATGGCATATTCATATCTCAGGAGAAATACCTCAAGGATGTGTTGAGGAAATTTGGCATGCAAGATTGCAAAGGCATCCAAATTCCTATGCCCACAAATGGCCATCTATGCACTAATGAAAATGGTAAAGACTTCGATCAAAAGGTATATCGCTCCATGATTGGCTCTTTATTGTACCTATGTGCATCTAGGCCGGATATTATGCTTAGCTTTTGCATGTGTGCCCGATTCCAAGCTACACCGAAGGAATCACACTATAAGGTTGTGAAGAATATTCTTCGATATCTAGCTCACACACCAACACTTGGATTATGGTATCCCAAGGGCTCTTCCTTTGATCTCATTGGATATTCAAACTCTAACTATGCTGGCGGTCGGGTGGACCGCAAGTCAACGTTAGGCACATGTCATTTCCTCAGACGATCCTTGGTATGTTGGTCCTCGAAGAAGCAGAACTGCATATCACTCTCCGCTGTAGAAGCTGAGTACATTGTTGCTGGATCTTGTTGTGCTCAATTACTATGGATGAAGCAAACACTCAAGGACTACGGCATCAACGTGAAGAATGTGCCTCTCTACCGCGGCAACGAGAGTGCTATCAAGATTGGTCACAACCCAGTTCAGCACTAGAAGACAAAGCACATCACTACAAAAAAAAGACACATCCGTGACATTTTGGGCCGAACGAATTTTTTTCTGTCATACATATGACACTTCTATGACGATAATTGTGACAAAACCCGGTATCATCATAGATGTGGTGGGCTCCTACTTCTATGACAAAAAATCATGACAGAAAATGGGCTTTTCGTCCTGGGCGGGCCGGAGATGCAGCTGCATGACATTCTTTGGGCCGTCCATGACGGAAAAAATGTGGTAGAAGCGAGGGCGAGGAAAATTTCGGGGAGTTCCGGTTATGGTGGGTGGTCGGGGGCCGAGCGATGCGCGTTTCTCTCATACACGTACGCGCGTGTGTGCGAGGCATTGGCTCTAACTGAACCCAAGTGAGGCGTTGGGCTCTAACTTAACCCGAGCGATTGCACTGCAGGCTACGCGTTATGGAACCTGAGCGATCGATCGATGGCTGTTAACTGAACCCGATCGAGCGATTCCTTCGCTATTGCTGCTAACTGAAGCCGATCGATGCTGCCTCTCTGGATGAATA